>NC_058088.1:168697377-168997377 GCF_014858855.1 Bufo gargarizans | reverse complement strand
TTCCCATATTGGACTTCAGTGGCAAAAAATGGACATACTGTAGAGCTCAGGAAATGTAAGGTTCTCATGGTTGCTCTGCAGACCTGTCAGTAAGTTGGGCTCATCTGCTCATCTTGGGCTCATCTGCTTCTCAGATATCAGGAGCTTTACCAAAACTGGTGTAATCTGACAGGATATTCGGTGTTTCACTGATGGATCATAGCAGGTTTCAAAAGAGTTGTCCAGAACTCCCAAGGTCCTCAATATCAGATTGGTGGGGGTCTAACACCCAGCACTCCCACTGATCAGCTGTTTCGGACAGACACCAGCACCGAAAACGATACAGTTCACCGAAGGCATACATCCATTGTGTAGTTTTTGGCGCCTGCATACTAGAAGTCAGCTCCCAAACTGTGGGATGAAGACTTCTGCTTCTTGCTCCATCCATTGTATAGTTTCTGGCTCTGGTGGCTGTTCGAAACAGTTGATTGGTGGGATGCAGAGTTGGACCCCCCTCCAATCTGATATGGTTGACCTACTCTTGGGATCGGTCATTAATATCTAAGTCCTTGAAAACCTCAGTGATTTTATTGTATATGGCCCACAAGTAGTTATAAATAAAAAATAAAAATCAATCTACAGTAAGTAGTCGGACCATTCCTGACATTTCTGACACCCTGAGTGGGGACTGAATCATTGTCAGAATGGCAACAGAAAGGGGACTAGTGAAGGCTAGTATGGCCCTTTTTACATATTTAAAAAAATTATACTTTTTTTTTTTAAAACAGCGCCGTTCAAGTCTGCTGGATGTGTCTGGTAATGTAGCTCAGCCCTATGAAGGTAATGAAAGTTCTAAGGGAAAAACGTAGAGTTTTTTTTTATTCTCAGACAACCCCTTTAAGCAGATCAGGAACAGAAAGCAGCTTTATCCCAGATCTGCAGCTTACAGTACAGGGAAGTATTCGGTAAGAATAATGAAAGCTGTAAGTCATTTTAAAAAAATGCTTAAGGCAAAATAACTGTATGAATTCTTGAATGTGGAGGAATAGGACTGCGATATATTTATATCCATAGTTCTTTAAGACTACCAAAAAAATCTCCCTATGTCGTAGCCTATTCTTCGCTTCTAATGTATAGCGAGAGCTCAAACAAGTGTTCCAGCGGTCAGCAGAGGGTAGCATTAACACGTTAATGTCTTCTTGGAGAAAGGTGAGGACGGAGAAAGCAAATTCATATTGAGTGAATGAGCAAACATTGTTCACCGAGTGTGGAGCCGGCTGATGCTAATGGAATCTTCAATAAGATGAAATGAAAAGAGCAGCAATAGTTCCAGATATTAGCATCATGTCACATAATATATGTAAAGCACATGAGAAGGGAGCATTTATCAAATTCTAGTAGGAGGTCAACCGATGTGAAAATTTAATTGAAGCCATAAGACCACATTTATAAAGACTGTTGTGACACTTGTGTGAATTGTACCTGGTCTTCAAGAAGATCAGAAAATTGTTCTATAGAAATAATTTCAGTCCGGTGGAGAAAAACCGTCTTCTTTCTTAGCTCATGCATATATCTATGTTGCTCAGCTCCACATCTACTGTGAACAAGAGACAACGGGGCAGATTTACTAATCCTGTAGATGGCGTAAGCTTACATAGACTGTCTAGAAATGCAGCAGATTTATCACAAGGGTTCAGGCTGGATCAATCTGGTGCAGGGAAGACTTCTGTCTGATTCTATAACAACTTTAGGTTAGTTAATTTGGGAGTAGAATTTTTCACCAAAATTGTGGTGCAATTTCGGCGCCAAATGGGGCAAATTAGGACAGGCCCCTTTCCAGCAAAGCCATACCTCTCTTCTATTAATCCTCACCCCTTGTCAGCCAAGGTGCAGATCATTTTTTTTCCCTAGATGTACCAAACTGCACCACATTTGGTGCAAGTTATGCCAGAATCTAATTGCCAATGGCTTAGACTAGTTTCACACTGCTGTTCATAGTTCCACAGATTTGTTCCAGCAGAAAACAACCTGCCGGAGCTCTCTGTTTCCGGCATCACCGGATGTTACTGGAATGCCCAACAGCCCTATTGACTATAGTGGAGTCCGGCAGAGATCTGATGGCTACCCGGGAAATATGCCGGGATTCGGACGGACAAAGGGGTGGAGGTAGGGGTCAGACATGATGTGGTCCTCTCCCCCAGACTCCCGCTTCAAGCCCTGGAGCTTTCTTTATCACCAAGAGCTCCAGGAGATGAAAGAGAGAAAGGTTTGAAGGATGATTTGAATTGCCACAGTGTGAGAGTCAGCAGGGTAACCCCTTTATGCATTCCAGACCCTATTGCTACAAAGGGATAACATACTAAGACACCCTATGTACCCTAGAATAGAGGACACTACAGCCACAACTTCAACATTGTAATTGCTAGCCAGAGATCCCAGACACAGATACTTTAGCTAGAGAAGAAGTGATTAGAGGGCATGCTTGGACATCCGGGAGGAATTTGCACTGTGTACAGATAACTTCTGGATGTACTACAACTCCTATTGGGTACACAGTAAAGAGAGACTCTTGTGCAGTTTCAGCTAGCCTGGTCTGACTCTCTTAACACCACACACTGGCCATTGCATCTCCTGCACGTTCCCTGCCTAGCTCCTACATAAACATTTACACCATGGGCACCACAAACCACCATCAGGCAGGTAGTCTGCAGCTACAGCGAGTGCCCAAAGGGAACAGAAGGTGCCGGTCCTTCACTCCACCGACCCCAGGGAGCGCCAGCCTGATGGAGTACACCGTGACACATCACCATTAAGGCCACTACCAGTCCCTTCCTCTGCTCTAGCTTCCCCAGGGCTCATTGCACATACACAGTTAGGTTTGCTAAAGTGTCTAGACATATGTCTGGTAGCTCCCTGGTTCATTTTGGTGGAGAGCTGCTCCACTATAGCGTGTCGGTCTGCCCTTGTGCACCTTCGTAGCCAACGTCATTTATTCAAAATGGTGCCATTTGTCCACTCACAAGGCTCTTTTCACCTTTCAGCACATGAACAGTTCACAAACTGCACATCCCTTTTCGCAAGCCAGCTCTTGACACATAAATTCCTTCAAGAGCTACGCACTACCGACGTATGAAGTAGGAAATTGTCATATTAATGTGACTCAACTGTATATCTCGCCTAGCACTGAGACCCTGTGACCTTAATCTTATTTAAAAGCTTAGATTGTCAGCTTTCAAACAAGACCATGCTCAACTGTGTATCTCGCCTAGCACTGTGACCTTGTGACCTTAACCTTGTTTAAAAGCTTAGATTGTCAGCTTCCAAACAAGACCTATAGCTGCTACCCAGCCCGAGCTATGAATGGTTAAAATAGCCCTCCCCCTTTATAAGGAGGGGGCAGTGAGAGAGTGCTAAAAGGCTGCAGGAGGAGAAGAAAAAAATGGTGTCTCCTTGTTTTACCTGTATATGATTCCCCGGGAGGGAGGGGGGGGGGGGGGGTAGATGGACTCAATACCACTTCACTCATTTACAAAATATATATTTTTTTTTCCAATTTTGATGTGACTATTGGGTGGTTAAACAATAGCATTCAATACAAAATGAGCAGGGATTCTGATGTAATTGTAGTATAGTCCTTATATTTATACATTCTAAAACGTACAATTACAGTTTTCATAATCAGAAAGACACAGGATAGTGAATAAAGGTTATTAACTGGCAATTTACAAAAGGTTTACGTTTTTATTCCACATTCTATTCCCTTATAAAGAACATTGAAGTATCGGTTGCATTTAGAAGAACAGCAGTTTTATAATTAATATAGGAAGGTTTTCTTTGTAGTATGACTAAGCTACGGAATGCTCGACTGCAGGGCAGAGTAATGGTAAAATCAATAACAGAATTTTTAGAAGGACTGGAAACTTATCTTATGACTAATGGTATCAAAAAGTATAATTACCAAAGGAAAAATCACATCTAGAGAGTTTTTTTTAAATTGAACACATTTAACTGGGGGGATGGGGGGGGGGGGGAGTTTGATTTGGTAACAAGATCTAAACAACCTTCTCATAGTGTGATATTGAAATGGAAAATCTAGTAAGATAGTGTTGGTGATATCACCATTTCCAACATTGACACAGCAACGTGCATTGACCATAGATAAGCTGATCTTTGGTGATCTAACATTTATGGGCCCTCAGATGCAAAAACAGACTAAGTTTTGTGCATGTTCCTCAGGGTACGACCACACAGAATGGTTGTGTTGCTGTTCCGACACCGATGTGCTGTGGTCAAGGACTGAGCAGTCATACGAACCACAGTGGTCTCTAATTAAACTAATTGGGGCCCCACTGTCTAGACGGTCTATATTGTTAATGGCCACATGGCACCCACAATACTCCACAGACATTGTTATTGGCCGTGCAGCACCCACAATATTGCATGGCCATTAACAATCCAAACTGACGAAACAGTGCGGTCCTAATTAGTTTGATTAAAGCCAGTTGCAACTCACACAGCTGTGCGGTACTTGACTGCAGAGTAGCTGCTTTGCAACCCCGTCACGACAACTCTGTGTGGTCATACCCTCGGTGTTACATGGCTAAACATAACTCAATGTAATGATTATAACAAAAAGGGATCATTGATTAGACACGTGGAGTTAGTACAGAAAGTACTGCCAGGGGCAGACATAGATAGTAGAGGGCCCCTGAGCAAAAATAGTGTGTGGGCCCCTTGCTGTTTAGCAATTCATTTATCAAGAGTACGGGGTTCATCACAGTGCTTCTTGTCCTTTAGGCCTCATGTACACGGCCATTCTTTTGGTCCCCATCCGAGCCACAGTTTTGGCGGCTCGGATGTGGACCCATTCACCTCAATGGAGCCGCAAAAGGTGCTGTCCGCATCCGTTGCTCCGTTCCGTGGCCCCGCTAAAAAAATATACAATGTCCTATTCTTGTCCGCGCTTGCCGGACAAGAATAGGCATTTATATTAAAGGCTGTCCGTGCCGTTTCGCAAATTGCCGAACGCTGCGCGGACGCCATCCGTGTTTTGCGGTTCCCCAAAACACACCACGGTCGTGTGCATGAGGCCTTACTATTACTCTCTAGTCAGTTCTTCATGTAATGGATAACAATTTACCAGTAATTTGCGCCAAGGATGGCCCCTGTGCAGCTGCACCAATTGTCTGTCCTTCCTGAGAAAAACTGTCTGTAAAAATAACAATATGGCCTTTTCATGGCCACAAAAAAATTGAAATTCCATTCAGCTTGCAGTAGAACAGGTGGTGTAGATCTGCATCACATGTTAATGGCTGGAAGTCCTGTGATTCTATGCTCGAGTCAAGGGCAGTTTTGCACTCCAGTTTCTTATATCCAGTGCTATGGTGCCCATGTCTTGATGGCCAGTGGTCACTTATCTACCAGCTCAAATTCCACTGTTTGGTTGTCCAGGTTGTGAACACTTCTACCAATTACCAGGGGCATAACTATAGGTTGCGCAGAGGTAGCAGTCGCACCTGGGCCCTGGAGCCTTAGGAGGCTCAAAAAGTCCCATTGCCCTGTAAGATCACACCAATATTATAAATGGCTGATGGTGGGTAGGGCCTGTTTACAGATTTTGCATTGGGTTACAATATAATTGTGATATTTATTTCTACACAGCTGGCTCCCAAGCCTCTGGACTATCTTTATCTTAATATTCAATACTGAACTGTCTATTCAAGATGAGGCTGCTTCACTGGCAAGAGTTTAAGTAGTGGAGTACATAGTTCCAATTATTAAAGGGAATCTGTCCTGTATAGTCATCAGAGTGTTTGGCCATGGGTGTGGAACCACTGTGTCAAGCCAACAGATTTGACTTTGGGCTACTCCTAAGGGCGTTATCCTGGCAGTCCCCTGTTTTTCACCCTTTAACACCTGAACAGGAATCTGGACTTTGCTGCAGGGTAACCACCAGGCCACCATCTCCCGGAGTAATCTTTGTATGATTGAAAGCTGGCCCACAAGAGTTAGGGACACTGGTGCAATACACCTGAAGGATCTAGCAGAATTGTAGACAGGGACAGGTCGAAGTCAGGGTAGGTGGAGTATGTGCTTTATACGGTAAACTGTCTGAGGTCAGGGCAGGCAGAAAAGGGTCAACACTTAGGTCAGGCACAGGTTAGGTCAGGCAGGAGAGGGTCAGAATCCAGTAAACAAAGAGAAAGTTAGCACATAGGGCAGACAACAGAACAGATATCTTTGAAGGACACTAGCACACTAGAAACCCTGTAGTACAGGGAAAGGTGCTTTAAGTATCCCAGGACTGGCAGCCATTAACTGGTGAAGATTAGGGTGACTAAAGAAGGGCTGGCAGAGGTAGCAAGGGTGCGCAAAGTAGCTTGGGCCCACCCTTGGTGCTCATTTGTATATGTTAAAGAGCACTTTTTCTCCAAAATGAAGCAGTGGGTCACTAAGTGAAAGGTATCACTACATTAATCTGAGCTAGCCCTACAAGGCATTGTGCCTGGTTTATCTGTGAATTTCCTGGTGATGGACTTCCTTTAAATGGGTTGTCTCATCAAGAGAACCCTGTCCATATGCCTTATTGTCATTCTAAAGAAAAGTCTCCCACTCTGGCAGATTTGAGTCCTATTACATAAAGGCCATTCATCATAATGGCTGCCATGTAATACTACATTCCCTCTGCTGTGACTGTGGTGGCTCTTGTATGAAAAGAGACAGCCTATATTACTAAGCGGTAAGTGACCAACAAGAGTATGATCCTGATGAAGTAGGAACTATGGTGATTGGAACTAGTTGTGTGGGTCACCAAATCGTTTTTCTTATTTCTATGACCTACTCACTGAGAAGGCCGCACATGCTCAGTTTCATCCTTCAACTGCCTCCTGATCTGTGATAGGGAGAGCATGGACACGCCCCCTGATCTGTGATAGGGAGAGCATGGACACGCCCCCTGAGCTGCAGCAGAAAAAACACTCCCCTTGATATAAATGTAGCAGAGCAATGAATGGGGAGATCTCTGGATCCATGTGAGGTACAGGGCTGGTTCTAGCTTTGTCAGAAAGAGACTGTCATGTAATATATGACTATATGTTTTCATTTTTTACATTATTCATGGGATAACCCCTTTAAGTAAGTAAAGTGTGAATAGGGTTCAAGAGGAAGCCCAAGGGATCAAAACATACAGTACAGGTTTGCAGTTGGAGAATGAGTAGCAAACCTGGTCCGAAAGGCTGCTGTGGTGGATGTACCCACCTGGAAAGAGGGCACTGGTGGACTACTTTTTATTTATTGACCAAAATGCATGGAAGTTACAAAGCTACAAAAGTGAGTAGCAAATCATAAAGAAATGCATAAAATGTCACCAGAATGGGGCATATACAGTTATAAAAGGAAGAGATGGAGTTACATTAGAGAGGAGTAAATACGGCTTATTAGAATGGGGAGTTGTGTTAGTGGTGTAGCACACCATGTGTTAAGTGAAAGATGGCTACATCTGTACACACATACTGTAAAGATGTATACATGGAGCCATACTGACTGTAGTGCATCCCAAGATGCTGGAGGGTGCATGGAGGAGGATCCATACAGCAAACACCACGATTAAGCTGGTGTGGGGATTCGCTCTGGTAGTTAGGACTAGCGAATGCAGTATAGAGGCAAAGTACACAAATCTTGAATAAAACTGCGGTGTTTATTCACACATTGGTGTATAACAAAATGCAGATAAGGGTATGTTCACATCAGCGTTCAGCCTTCCGTTCGGCTCTACATTCCGTTTTTTGTCCATTCGTGAAACGAAACGGATTCATTCATAACGTAACATAACGTACACCTTTATGTACGTTTAAAAACGAATACCAGTAACTGATACGTTAAAAAACGGATAAAAAAAGTCTGTTCAATCCGTTATGTAAGTTTAATAACGGATCTGTTTCCTTTTTTTTTTTGTCCCTCCCACATCTACATGCTTTAAATTCAGTGGTGCTATATTGTGACATCACTTTGCTGGAAGAGAAACCATGCTGCCTGCTCATGTCCTTTTTTCTGTGGACTATATGATTTGGAAACTCAGAAACATGCGAAGGTCATCCATAAGAAGACGGCGTTATTGGGTGCATCCCATTACATCGTGCCGAATGATACGCAGTGTTTTTTGCACCCTTTTATTGTGACTTTCTTAAACTTGACCATCTGCATCCCAAAATGGCGAGGAGTAGCGCTCACGTGACTGTCACATGACACTCCCTGTTTTTTTATCCTCTTCCTGTCTTCGTTTGGAAGTTCCTGTTTGTTCTGCGCATGTTCATAACCAAAAAAACATACAATATTAACGTTATGCATGAAAAGGCAATATTTTTAAATCCGTCTGTCAATGACTACAATGAACGTGAAGGGATGCTCAGTCATGAATCCGCTTTTTTGAACGTAGAAAAAAATCCTGCAGACAGGACTTTTTTTCTGTCCTAAAAAACGGATTCAGAACGTATTACCAACTAACGTACACAAACGTATGCATACATACGTCAATTAAGGTCTATGGGGGGGTTGAACGGATACATTAAATTATTTTTTTTTTTTTACTTCTGGTCGGAGAAGAGGAATGGAGAGCTTGAACGCTGATGTGAACATAGCCTAAAGTGTATCACAAAACGCAGGTGGCTTGGTGTTTGTTCACACACAAGGAAAGTTCATAAACAATAAAAGTCACCTTTTTTCCTGGGTGTTAATCCACACCCTGTTAGCCGTTCAGCCTCATCAAGTCCATAGGCGGACTGTTCGCATTTAGAGGGGCCTGAGTTCTCCAGCCCGGCTTAAACCTCAAATCCCAGCACAGCCCTCAGTTCACAGCACACAAACTCCTGAGCTCCACTGTGAGAGGGAGGTAAATCCACCACACCTGGCAGTGCTGGCTGGTTTTTATGCCTGGCAAAACCTGGCCTGGAACATGGGGAGCAGTCACCCACCCAGCACTTTGACTACTCCCAGTAAGAGCCGTCCCGGATCAGCTATAACAGCCATGCTAAATCTTTAGGTGTCAATTAGCAATAGCTGCTGCTGACACATAAAATACCGGCTCTTACTTCACTGAGGCCAGGAACCTCGGTGACACATACCTTCCATCCACGATGATTCCAGGTGCCTTCTTACAGTGGTCCCACAGATGCTCAATTGAGTTCAAGTCTGGGGAATTAGGGGGCCAGGGCAGTACATGGAAGTCTTGGTCATGTTCTTCCAACCAATTTTAGACATTTCTAGATGTGTGTGACATGTCTTAGTGTCTTGCTGGAAGATCCCATCTGTCCCAGGGAAGACAATCAGCATGTATGGGTGTATGTGATCTGAAAGGATGGATTCCTATCCAAATCATTTAAGAAGGCCTTCCACATGGGTGAGGGACCCAATAAAACAACAAAAACATTCCTTAGACCATAACGCTGCCACCACCACGCCAACTTCCATCCATTCCATGAAGCAGAAAACATTACTTTAATGGGAAAGTAATCCTTTGCCAATCAGCAGAGGTCCAATTCTGAATTGAAGCCTTTTCTGCAGATATAACTTTGTTAAATGAGGTGCAGTGACCATCCATCTGTTTCAGAGCCCTATACACAGTAGGGTTCGCTGAACCATTGTTTTAGACATATGTATGGTAGTCTCTGGTTCATTTTTGCAGTGAGCTGCTCCACTGTAGCATGTTGGTCTGCCCTAATGCACCTTAATAGCAAATGTTCACCTCTTACATCAATGGCACATGGTGCTCTGCAATTTCCACGTGGATTATTCGCAAAGGTGCCGTTTGTCCACTCGCAATACACTTTCACCACAGCAGCACAGTTTTAGAAATACCACCATCTTTGGCCCGAATGCCAAAAATTAGGGATGAGCGAATTGATTTCAGATGAAACATCCAAAGTCAATTTGCATAAAACTTCGTTCTAATACTGTACGGAGCAGGATTTCCATACAGTATTAGAATGTGTCAGATGAGCCAAAGTTATTGCGAGACTTCGCGTAATAACTTTATAAATTAATTTGTACTGTAAAGAAACCATTTCCTAAACTGGGGTTCGGTTCCAAGTGGTTTTTAGCAAGCCAGCTCATGACACGTTACTTCTGCATGAGCTACGCGCTGCTGGCATAGAAAGAAGTGGTCATAATAATGTGACTTGACTGTGTAGAAAGCATGCATATATGTGGATAGACTCCTAGTGTCCAATACATAACAACAGTTCATTATAACACCGTCAACATTATCTAACGCAGTGTATTACACTCCATGTCAGTTCTGTAATATGTAGTACAGTTTCCTCACTGATAGCTGCAGGTGATGAACTCCACGGGATCACTGCTGCTCCTGCATAGGCTGGGTCTTCAGTTCTGCAGAATATGCAGTTACAGACCAATCAGCACTTCTCTGTCCGGTAGGAAAAGTGCTGAGCAGCTTTCAGTCCCAGCAGATCATTGACTGACAGGCTGCTCCACCAATCAGCACTTTTACCATCACAAACCAGGAAGTGTGGATTGGTAATCAAGAAAACTGATGTTGCAATAAAGGTAGAACAGCAGTCCCCTCTTGCCCACGGCCCCATAGCAGTGGAGTGGTCTGCCTCTATTGAAGGTACACAACTGATGTTTGAGGTAGTATCCTCGCCAAATCCCCAACTCCACCATGGAACCTCCACCAGGCTTCACTGTTGCCCGCAGACACTCATTATTGCCCCACTCTCCCACTCATTGGTGAACAAATTGCCTTCTGCTTTCTTCAGACAAATATTTTACATATATTTGTAACTGCCGCCAACAAACCTGGAACGTCACAAAGGTCCCAGGTCACCAGCCACCAAAGCAGACTGGAGGAAAGAACAACTGGAGGCACTGCCAGACAGGTGACCGTATCTCCCTCCAGAACTGCCGCCAACCTCCCTGGACCAACACCTAGGTCCCAGGCAGCCAGCCACCAAAGCAGTCTGGAGCAGGAACACTGGACACCGCGTCCGACTCAGGAGAACGTTCCTACTCCAGGTCGCTGCCAGCAGACATTCCCAAGCCAGCACAAAGCAGGTATACTGACAGGAATGCTGACAACAGCTGACCAGAGCAAGGAACCCTGAGAGGGATGAGGGGATACCAACACAGACAACGGTTATCAAGGTGGCGGGGAAAAAGCCACCAACCGCGCCATTAACGGTGTACCTCTTAACTCTCTCCCTACGGAGAACGCGCATGTATGCCAAAAGCGGAAGGCAATACATGCTGCACCCTCTTTCGAAGGCCCGAGACTGCGGAGCCTTTTATTTGTTATAATGTCACGGCGGGGAGTAGGGGAAACCCCCCACCGTACAATGTCAGTGGTAGTTATGCCAGATAACAGGGAGCAGGTCACCACCTAACGCAACCCTAAATCTCCCTCGACTCCTAGTGCATGAGCTTCCTTAAGAAGGTAAGGGTGCTCATGCTCACCAACCTAGGAGCCTAGGTATCCCTGCTATGCCCTAAGACTGAAGACAGGGTAGAGACCACCCATTCATCCAACACCACGGATAAATGGTGTCTCCAGAGGCCCAGTAGCTGGCAGGGTGCAAGACTTTAGGAGAAAACAGTACGCCAGGTAAATAGCACAGCAACACAACAAATGCTATAAACACTTACCTGCCGCAGCCGAGATGGAAGTACGGCACAGGCGACTACCTGGACCTCCCTGCGGCTACCAGATGCAGGGAGGCACCAGGCTAGGAAGCACACAGTCTTGCATTTTGCTTAAACCCCTCCGGGAAAGCAAGCCTTTTCCGGAGCAAACACACCACAACACAAACCTCCAAACAAGGCCCACACCATAACAACGTACACCAGGTGGGGGAGGGAAAACAGAAACACACCGGAGGGGACACACAGACAAAGCAAGGGAAACAATATAAAATAACAAATAAGGGTGGCTCACACAGACCAAGGCATTCAGCCAGGGAGCAGAGCTCCTACACAGACTGACAACAAAATCAAACTGACCTCACGCTCCACCACACCAACATATAAGGAGGCCTGAGGTCACACCCACCACACCTAGCAGACACACCTTAACCCTGTGCATACCAAAATGGGGAAACACCACATCCAAGGAAAAGTGCCTCACATGCAAACCTTGTTGCCAAAGGCAACCGCACGTGCAAACACAGAGTCACGACCTAGCCAGGGGTCGTGACATAATGGTGTCCTCAAGATGGAGAAATATAGTCCGATACCTATCCATCATGCAATATTATTATACAGCAGGAAAACAACCCAAAATTACAGCGAATGTCATTAAGAATTATCTTCAGTGTAAAAAAGGAGTCCTGGAAGTGATGATATGGCCCCATAGATCCCTGATCTCAACATCATCCAGTCTGTTTGGGATTACAGAGACAGAAGAATTTGAGCAAGCCTACATCCATAGCAGATCTGTAGTTAGTTCTCTAAGAGGTTTGGAACAACCTCACTCCTGAGTTCCTTCAAAAACGGTGTATAGTGTACATATAAAAAATGATGCTTTTTTTAAGGCAATGGATGGTCACACCTACTGTATTATTCACTTTATAAGACGCACTTTTCCCCCCAAAAGTCGGGTAAAATGGCAGTGCGTCTTATAAAGCGATTGGTGCAATTTTTGCATTGCTGACACTGATACATCGCCGGCCGCTATGCTGCACAGCGCGGCCTGCGATGTATCAGAGCTCTATAACGCGGGGTGGGAGGAGGGGCTGGAGGCCGGAAACTGCTGTTGCACTCGCGGCGGGGCCCGATGCAGTCACTGTACTCCATTACACCAGGCCCCGCTCACAGCAGTCTTCATGTGTAAATTCTAGTCATGTAATCCTCAACCAGTGGCTCTGCTTTGTTAAACTACGGCAATCGTCTGTAGTAGTACTCACTATCAAACTAGCAGGCAGTGTCATCCACAGATATCCCCATAGCAGTGTATTATCCACAGATCCCCCATAACAGTATCATCCACAGATCCCCCATAACATATCTGGCATAGCTACTGTGAAGGGGGCACATATATGGGCATAACTACTGTGAAGGGGACACATATTTGGGCATAGCTACTGTGAAGGGGGCACATATCTGGGCATAACTACTGTGAAGGGGCACATATCTGGGCATAGCTACTGTGAAGGGGGCACATATCTGGGCATAACTGCTGTGAAGGGGGCACATACTGTATCTGGGCTTAGCTACTGTGAAGAGGGCACGTATCTGTGCATAACTACTGTGAATGGGACACATATTTGGGCATAGCTACTGTGAAGGGGGCACATATCTGGGCATAGCTACTGTGAAGGGGCATCTCTGGGCATAACTACGTTGAAATGGGCACCGATCTGGGCATAACTGCTGTGAAGGGGCGCATACAGTATCTTGGCATAAGTGCTGTAAAGGGGGCACATATCTGGACATAACTACTGTGAAGGGGTCACATATCTGCTGTGGGGATTCACTCTGATAGTTAGAATTAGCGGGTGCAGCACAGAGGCAAAGTACAAGTTCTTGGTTCAAAACATCAGTGTTTATTCACACATGAAAGCAAAACAAAAACGCAAGTTGCTTGGTGATCGTTTACACACATGAAAAGTTCATATACAAAACAGTAACCCTTTTCTCCTGGGTGTTACTTCACACCCTGTTGGAAGTTCTGCCCTGTCAAGTCCACAGGCAGGTGTTAGGCGGCCTGTTCGCCCTCACAGGGGTCTGAGCCCTCCAGCCCGGCTCAAGCCACGGATCCCAACACAGCCCTCAGATCACAGCACACAGACCTCCTGAGCTCCACTGTCAGATGGAGGTAATCCTCCCCACCTATCAGTGCTGGCTGTTTTTTATGCCTGGCAAAACCCGGCCTGGAACATGGGGAGTATTCACCCACCCAGCACTTTGACTACTCCCAGTAAGAGCTGTCCTGGATCAGCTATTACAGCCATACTAAGTATCAAGGTGTCAAACAGCAACTGCTGCTGACACATAAAAACCAGCTCTTACTCCACCGAGGCCAAGAACCTCGGTGACACGTACTTATCATCCACGATGATTCCTTGTACCTTCTTACACTGGGCATAGCTACTGTGAAGGGGGCACATGTCTGGGCATAAGTGCTGTGAAGTGGGCATCTCTAGGCATAACTACTGTGAAGCGGGCACAGTGTGGGCATTACTACTATGTGCAGGTACAAAGGGGAAATAATAACTATGTGGGGGCATTAAGCGAACTGGGTGTGTATGGTTATTATTGGGCAGAGTTAGAGGCGTGAAAAAAAAATATATACATACTGTAAACATATTGACCCATATTCACAAGATGTTTTTATTTGCACATATACAGTCATGTGAAAAAATTAGGACACCCTTTGAAAGCATGTGGTTTTTTGTAACATTTTTAATAAAAGGTTATTTCATCTCCGTTTCAACAATACAGAGAGATTAAAGTAATCCAACTAAACAAAGAAAACTGAAGAAAAGTCTTTTCAAGATCTTCTGTAAATGTCATTCTACAAAAATGCCTATTCTAACTGAGGAAAAAGATAGGACACCCTCACATGTATTCCCTCTTAAATTGGCTCAGATCTCACACAGGTATATCACACCAGGTGCACATAATTAGTAGATCGTTACTCTGCATGTTGAATGAGGCTTGCCCTATTTAAACCTCAGACATTTAGTTTGGTGTGCTCCTGACTGTTGAAGTGAGAGTGAGCACCATGGTGAGAGCAAAAGAGCTGTCAGAGGACTTCAGAAAAAAGATTGTAGCAGCCTATGAGTCTGGGAAGGGATTTAAAAAGATCTCAAAAGATTTTGAAATCAGCCATTCCACTGTCCGGAAGATAGTCTACAAGTGGAGGGCTTTCAAAACAACTGCCAACATGCCCAGGACTGGTCGCCCCAGCAAGTTCACCCCAAGAGCAGACCGCAAGATGCTAAAAGAGGTCTCCAAAAACCCTAAAGTGTCATCTCGAGAACTACAGCAGGCTCTGGCTACTGTTGATGTAGAAGTACATGCCTCTACAATCAGAAAGAGACTGTACAAGTTTAACTTGCATGGGAGGTGTGCAAGGAGGAAACCTTTGCTTTCCAAGAGAAACATCGAGGCCAGACTGACATTTGCCAGAGATAAAGTTGACAAAGACCAGGACTTCTGGAATAATGTTCTTTGGACAGATGAGTCCAAAATAGAATTATTTGGACACAACAGCAGAGGACATGTTTGGCGTAAACCAAACACAGCATTCCAAGAAAAGAACCTCATACCAACTGTGAAGCATGGAGGTGGAAGTGTCATGGTTTGGGGCTGCTTTGCTGCAGCAGGACCTGGTCAGCTCACCATCATAGAATCCACGATGAATTCTACTGTGTATCAGAAGGTGCTTGAAGAACATGTGAGACCATCAGTTAGAAAATTAAAGCTGAAGCGGAACTGGACCATGCAACATGACAATGACCCAAAACATACTAGTAAATCAACCAAAGATTGGCTGAAAAAGAAGAAATGGAGAGTCCTGGAATGGCCAAGTCAAAGTCCAGATTTGAATCCCATTGAGATGCTGTGGGGTGACTTGAAAAGGGCTGTACGTGCAAGAAACCCCTCAAACATCTCACAGCTGAAAAAGTTCTGCATTGAGGAGTGGGGTAAAATTTCCTCAGACCGATGTCGAAGACTGGTAGATGGCTACAAGAACCGTCTCACTGCAGTTATTTCAGCCAAAGGAGGTAACACTCGCTATTAGGGGCAAGGGTGTCCTATCTTTTTCCTCAGTTAGAATAGGCATTTTTGTAGAATGACATTTACAGAAGATCTTGAAAAGACTTTTCTTCAGTTTTCTTTGTTTAGTCGGATTACTTTAATCTCTCTGTATTGTTGAAACGGAGATGAAATAACCTTTTATTAAAAATGTTACAAAAAACCACATGCTTTCAAAGGGTGTCCTAATTTTTTCACATGACTGTATGTTTATATTTATATGTGTGGTTTGGGGGGGGGGGCAGGTACATTCCTTGCACAGGGGCCCTCTGCTGTCTGTGTTTTTTTTTGCATTCTTACTTTGCAGCATTTTTTACACACAGTACTGTATTTAAGGTACTCGGGCATCTATTTGGGCACAAAATATGTACATGCTGCATGGTCTGAAATTATCTTTGTGCTCTGTTGCTGTCACAAAGCATTTACTGACCTTTCTGTAAATGATTCTTGGAAACGGCTGATATCAGGGAGGGGAGTTGGAAAACTGGGGTTTATAATGAGGGCCTAGGGGAAGAACTAATAAACGTTCAAAGCTCCCTGCTCCCATTTATACCATATAAAGTCTCACATAAGGGTCAGAACGAACGTGTCTAGATGATTCGTTTGCTCAAAATCTGTCATCTTCCAGTATTTCGGTAAGCATGAAAGTGCACTAGAGATTCAAATGTAAAGGATATACAATGACATAGCCCACCATGGACCACAGATAGTCAGTAAAAAATTAACCCATTAGAAACTTACCCTGACCACAAGGTCGAAGAGATGGCATAAACAGGCTAAAAAAAAAAATCTAACCGTTTTTACACCCTATTAAAAGGAAGTACTGCACTGCGTCTGCAGTTTATTATACCGTGTTGGATATTTCACTGATTGCTGCCTGCAGGGGCCAGGAGGGCATTTCCCTAATTTTCATCATGTGCAGAAGATCAGCTCTTCTGATAACACCTGAATCTTATATTTTAATTGCTTCTAAACAAGAGTGTACATCTCGTGGAGGCAGGCCATGTAGCTGCTATGGGGTCTGTGGTGAGAAGGAGCTCAGCTTTGGTTGGCCCCATACCCTTTGCTACAGGTTAGTGAAAAGCAGTGCAGGAAGTCCCTATACAGAGGAGGTACATACATTGTTAGTAATCAAAAGCTGTGGAGAGGGAAACTTTTTGTTTGAAGGGTCCCTTGACAATAAGCTGATTGCCAGCTGTAACCTGTGGGAAAACCTGGGAGTAAGTTTTCAGTTTCCCTGCAGCACCCCCACAGGGGAAATGCAGCATTACACACTGCCCATTCAAATCAATGGATTGTCTTTGTAATGCAGGAAAGGACAGAACCTCCGGAGTGAGAGACATTCTTTGTAGGTCTATTAAAAGGGTTGTACCAGAGTTTTATATCGATGATCTATCCTCAGGATAGCAAATTTAATGGTCACATACATGTGGTAAGTGAAGCGTTTCGGCTGCTGAGAGCCTTTGTCAAACTTTGTTTGACAAAGGCTCTCAGCAGCCGAAACGCGTCACTTACCACATGTATGTGACCATTAAATTTGCTTGAAAATACAATTAGAGCGAGTGCTGGTCCTTTCTATACAATTATCTGTGGATCTTCCCGGGACACGCACACCGCATCGCTGACAGCAGAAGTGCCGCTTGTATCTTCCTCTGGATCTATCCTCAGGATAAGTCATCAATATCTGATCAGTGGGGGTTTGAGACCTGGCACCTCCACCGATCTGCTGTTTGCAGAGGAGGTAGCGCTCCATGCGAGCCCAACGTCCCCTTAATTACACTGCGCGTCGTCTACCTTGCAGTGAAGGCGTAGTGTAATTACAAGTACTCGCTCCATTCAAGTGAATAGAGCGAGCACTTGTAATTACACTTGCTTTTGAGATGACAGGCAGTGTAATGAACAGAAAGCAGCGCTCGCATGGAGCGCTACCTCCTCTTCAGCTGATTGGCAAGGGTTCGACACCCAGCCGATAGGTCATCAATGTAAAACCCCCTGCACAACCCTGTTAGCTAAAAAGGAAGGTATGTGTCACCGAGATTCCTGGCCTCGGTGAGGTAAGTGCCGGTATTTTAAGTCTCAGCGACAGTTAGTGCTGACTGACACTATTTGTTAGTTAGTATGGCTGTAAAGCCGATCCGGGCCGGCTCTTATTGGGAGCAGCCAAAGAGCAGGGTGGGTGGCTTCTCCCCACGCTCCAGGCCGGGTTTTGGCTGGGATAAAAACCCATCTAGCAGTCTCAGCTGAGGGGATTATCTTCCACTTCACAGTGAAGCTGTGGAGACGCTGTGGTTCTCTGGGCTGAGGTCTGAAGGCCGTGTGTCAGGCGAGCAGGCCGCCTTACAGCCTGCAAGTACACTTTCTGAGGCTGAGCATTCAGCCGGGTGTGAACTGACACCCAGGATACGAGGTGAATATTATTTAGTTTTTTCTGTGTGTGAACAAGCACCAAGCCTGAAAAGGGACTGTTCTGTTATGCATGTGAATAAACACTGAAGATTGATTTAAAACCTGGTCCATTGCCTCTATATTGCGTCCGTTAACCTGCCTACCAGCGTGAATCCCCACAATTGGTTGCTTGGAGCGGGCAAACGCAGTGAGGCTGGCCTGAAGGCCGAAAAGTATTTTTTCCCCTGCGCCCAGGTGTATGTCTTTTATTAAGCCAGCAAGGCTATGACCCGTTTCCTCTGACAAAATGGAGGCGGTCGTGAAAGCCCTCGTGGAGGCTAACTTGCAGCAGCGGGAGGCAAACAAGCAGCAGCAGGAAACCAACCAGCTGCTATTACAGCATGTGATGGCATTACAAGCGACAGGAGCGTCCCAGACCGTCCACGATGCCCGGAAAGCTGTTCGCGCGGCGATCCCTAAGATGACCCAATCGGACGACGTTGAGACGTATCTAGCGCTGTTCGAAAAGGTGGCCGTGAGGGAGAAGTTATCCCGAAACCAATGGGCTGAGGTCATCACTCCGTTCCTGGCGTCTGGACCCCAGCAGGTGTTTTTCAACCTACCAGCTGACCAAGAGGCCGACTACCTGTCTGTAAAAGGTGAGATTCTGGCAAGACTGGGGGTGAATGTATTGGTCCGGGCCCAGCGAGTGCGTCAGTGGGAATTTAACCCAGCTGAACCCGCCAGACCGCAATATTATGGTCTGCTACACAGGCTGCAAAAATGGCTGCAGCCTGACGTACTAAGTCCCACTGCTATGCTGGACCGCCTGTTGGCGGATGTGTTCTGGAGGGCTTTGCCGTACCCTCTCCAGCACTGGCTCGGCCAGGTGTCTCCTGGTAATGCCTTAGAAATGGTCGACCTGGTGGAGCAATACGAAACCACCAGAAATCTGCAGGGGGGTTCTTTTGGGAGGGGGCCAGTCAAACCTCGGAAATCTCCACCCCAGGCCCGGCCAACCTCACCCGGGACGTACCCCCTGCAGACCCAGCCCCGGTGGTCTGCTGGCGATGTCACGAGCCTGGACACATAAGGGCCGACTGTCCCAATCGGGGTGAACCCCTGTACACTAACTTTGGCTACTGCCTCTCAATGAATGCCAGGAAGCTGTGTGCATCCGGTAACCCCAAGACAATAGACAATAGTTACCTGTGCCAGGTACAATTGGGAGATACCAGGGACACCAGGCTTCCTGAGTCCAGCAGCACTAATGCCAGGGTAAGAGCTGCCCTGGTGCGGCCTGGGAAGTAGTCGTATTGTGCATCCATGGAGACTTAAAGGACTATCCCACCACCCTGGTGTCACTATCCATGGTGGCCGGCACGTGGACTCATGAGGTGGCCGTCGCCACAAAGTTGCACTATGAACTAATAATTGGGAGAGACTTTCCGGTTTACCGGCACTATGGCCGGATACAAAAGTTACTGATGCTCTGGAGACAGATGTGACCCTAGCAGAGTGGCCCGGCTCAGGGGGAGATCAGAACCCTGGGAACCTGAGTCCGAAAGGGCCAGCTGTAGGGGTGACCGCCACTTCGGTGGAAGAGGGGGAGACAACCCCACTAAGTGTGATGGTGGGAGACATGGAGGACTTGCCACCGGGTCCGGAGTTGGCAGACCTCAATGTCTCCGTGGATAATTTTGTTACCGCCCAACACCGGGACCCAACCCTATCCCAAGCCTGGGAAAATGTATTAATAGTAGGTGGTGAACCACAACAACCAGGGGCAGAGTCGGTTTTCCCCCGTTTTGTGGTTCAGATGTCGTACCGGGTAAACCAGCTGCGAGGTGAATCCATTGAACAGTTGGTGGTGCTCCAGGCTTATCGCAAACTCGTGTTAGAGTTAGCGCACCAACATGTTCTCGGGGGTCATCTGGGAATGCAGAAGACATAGGACCGGATACTACAACAGTTTTACTGGCCCAGTGTGTTTAGGGAGGTGGAAGAATTCTGTAAATCTTGCCCGACCTGCCAGGCAACTAGCCCCTAACACCTTTTTCGTAGTCCCTTGGTACCTCTCCCGTTCATCGAGGTGCCGTTTGAGCGAATCGTTATGGACCTCGTAGGCCCAGTCCCGAAGTCCACTAGAGGACACCAACACATCTTGGTCGTCCTGGACTATACCACTCGGTACCCCAAGGCGGTGCCACTGCGACATACATAGCTAAGGTGCTAATGGAGATGTTCTCCCAAGTGGGGCTAACTAAAGAGGTTCTGACTGTCCAGGGAACCCCTTTTATGTCCAAGTAAGTTGCTGCATATAAGACAGTTACGGACGTCCGTGTACCTTCCGCAAACGGACGATCTGGTAGAAAGGTTTAACAAAACTCTAAAAACTATGTTAAGAAGGGTTGTGTCTAAAGATGGGAATGATTGCGACCTTCTGCTGCCCTATCTCATGTTCGCAGTGCGAGAGGTACCCCAGGCTTCTACTGGGTTCTCGCCCTTTGAATTGCTTTATGGCAGACATCCTCGTGGTCTGTTAGACGTGGCCAAAGAGGCATGGGAACAGCAACCCACTCTGCATAAAAGTGTCCTGGAGTATGTTGTCAAGATGCAACAGCGGATAGAGACCATTTTACCTCTTCTCAGGGAGCATATGGAGGGCGCTCAGCGAGCCCAGAGTCGGATCTATAATCGTCAGGCTCGGGTCCGGAACTTTAACCCTGGTGACGGGTTTTGCTTCTGGTACCGACCGTGGACAGTAAGTTCCTGGCTAGATGGCAGGGGCCCTACGAGGTACTCGAGAAAGTAGGTAAATTACAAGGTACCCCAGCCAGGGCAGCGGAAGCTGGAGCAGGTTTACCATGTTAATTTACTTAAACCTTGGAAAGATTGGGAGAGCTGTACCGCGGCCGGGTTTTCTAGGGGAAGAGGTTCCGGCTCCTATGTATGATGCAAGGGAGGCAGTTGCCACAGTAAGAATTGCTGACAGCCTCTCCTCTAAACAGGCTCAGTAGACCAGGGAGTTTGTTAGTTGGAACACGGATGTGTTCTTGGACCTCCCTGGACGCACTTCCACAATCCAGCATGACATTGTCACTGAGCCTCAGGCAAAAGTCCGGTTAAAGCCATACCGAGTACCCGAGGCTTGGCAACAAGCCATCTCAGAGGAAGTGCAGCTCATGCTGCAGCTAGACGTCCTCGAGGAGTGTAAAAGTGAGTGGGCCAGTCCTATAGTCTTAATACCCAAGCCGGACAGAACATTTCGGTTTTGTAACGATTTTCGTAAACTGAACAAAATATCTAAATTCGATGCATATTCCATGCCTCGGATGGATGAACTTATTGAAAGATTAGGCCAAGCCCAGTATTTTTCTGTTTTGGACCTCACCAAAGGGTAATGGCAAGTACCCTTGGCGGAGGCTGCCAAAGAGAAAACTGCCTTCATTACACCAGAGGGGCTGTACCAATATAAGGTGTTACCCTTCCGTCTGCATGGCGCCCCTGCCAGTTTTCAACGTCTAATGGACATTGTGCTTCGTCCACATCGACGATACGCCTCGGCTTATCTGGATGATATTGTCATTCACAGCACCGACTGGAAAAGTCACCTGCCCTAAGTACAGGCAGTAGTGGGCTCCCTTCGAAAGGCTGGTCTAACAGCTAACCCAAAAAATGTGCGATTGGGTTAGAGGAGACCAAATACCTAGGGTATGTCATTTGGCGCGGAGTCATCAAACCCCAAGTAAACAAAATAGAGGCGATAAGGAATTGGCCCCGACCTGTCACCTCTCGGCAAGTAAAGTAATTCCTGGGAATATGAGGTTCGTTCCCCATTTTGCCACTTTAGCAGCTCCATTGACAGGGCTCTTGAAGGGACGGAAGTCCGTGGTGGTCCGCTGGAATGACCAGGCGGAAGAGGCTTTCGCCGCTTTGAAGTCGGCCCTGTGTGGGTCCCTGGTTTTGGTGACGCCTGACTTCAAGGGAGTTTATAGTACAGACCAATGCCTCCGAAGTAGGCCTTGGTGCTGTACTGTCTCAGGAAGTCAACGGGGAGGAGCATCCCGTTGTCTTCCTCAGCCGTAAGCTCACTCCAGCCGGGACTAGGTACAGTATAGTGGAGAGAGAGTGCCTGGCCATCAAGTGGGCACTCGAGTCTCTCTGCTATTATCTCTTGGGGAGAAAGTTCCGTCTGGTGACCAACCACTCCCCTCTCAAGTGGATGAGCCAAGCCAAAGAGAGGAATGCTCGGGTCACCAGGTGGTTCTTGTCTTTACAAAACTTTAAGTTTTCCGTGGAACATAGGGCAGGCAGGTTACAGGGAAATGCGGATGCCCTGTCCCGTCTACACTGTATGGCAATTGTTCACCCCCTCAGGGGTCGGCAAATATATTTTTTCTTTTTCCACTAATAGACGACAAAAAGGGCTTAAGAACATATAACTGCACCTTTGAAAAGCAAATATATTTTACTTTTGCCACTAATACACAACAAAAAGAGTTGTAATTTTAGCACTTCACCACACAATGGCTAATAAGCCCTTTTTTCCCCACTAATACAAGCCCAAAAATGCTTTAGAACATATAACTGCACCGCACTAGGGCAAATAAGACGTAGAAATAGTTCCTTGTAATAAACCCTGTTAATGGCTGTATCACACAGCACTTGCATCCCAATAACAAGAACGGTTTGCTGGAATTACAGAGCTGTATAATGGCAATTTGGATCCCCAGTCAGTGCAGCAAGGTGTAATAGGATTGTTCCTATTACTCAAGCTATAACCTCCCCTACTGAACCCTGTTCAATATAAATCCTCCCTATCCTTTCCCTACAACTTGAATAATCTTTCCCTGCACTTTTTTTTAGCACAATGCAGTTTTTTAGCACTGTCCCTTGCACCTGCAGATGTCTCTCCCTGCACTATGTACACTGGAAAATTGCAGATTCCAAGATGGCTGAGGGTATTTGTAGGGCTGTGACATCACAGGGCTGGCTGGCTGCTGATTGGCTGCATGCATGGCATTATGGGTGAGCCCGCCTTCCCAGAGTTCCTTTCTCCATGACGTCACACGTGTAGCAGCTATTTTAGGAAAAAATGCGATTCGTTACCACTAATCGAGAGGAAATTCATCTTCGGTGCGAATCAAATTTTTCCTGAAATTCGGATCGAATTCAACTTCGTCAGATTTGATTCTCTCATCCCTAGTGATAACATATCACCCACTGTAGATATTCTATTATACATTAGGTTTGATGGGGATCCAACTTTCCGGGCCACAACAAATTCTGGCCACTTTTTTCAGTAAGTTTTTATCCAGAACTAATTCTAAACCTGAAGGAACTGTAGAGCTGTTATAGTGTTGTGTCATCTTCCAAACTTTTTCATGAAAAGTGACACTCCTGTTCAACAACTGTGGGTGGGGAACTTATGTCACGGGGATGTAGTGCTTCAGCATCTTCATAGTCATCATCGTGAGGATTCCAACAGTCATGGAACCACTAATCACAAAGTGGTGGCATATGCTAATCATACTGTATGCCATGGCTTTGTTTCATGGGAATAACCCTTTAAGTGGTTTAGGGGATCAGGGGATCAGCTGTAAGTTCAGAGTGTTCAGATTTTCTGTAGCACAACCAGTTTAGACATTAACCATGACATAATGGCCATTATATTCAGTGGGCTGTTCCTGAAATGCATTCTCCAGAGAGAGAGAGACACTGTTTGGAGATGTTCTCTACTCCTACGTATGAATCTCCTCTACTCCTACTTATGAGTCCATTAATCAGAAATTACAATATCCCTATAAAAGACTAATTTTGCCTAAGTAGCATACTGTAAAAGTGATCGTACACATTAGACTAAGGCCAGCAAAACCAACCGATTTCGGCAGGACCAGATGATTATGTAATGCATATATGATGTTCAGCCAATGTTCTTTCAACTTATGTCCGGGAATTTCAGCCTCATCTTTTGCGCTCAAGGGTGGTGGGTCCAGCTTAATTCTTTCTCCCCATTTAGAACACATGCATAATTGGCCTAACTGAGCATTGTTGTGTATGTGGAGATTTGATATGAGTGTTCTGCAAACAGTTGTTGACTGTGCATGCCACCTTAACCCTTAGAGGACCTTGCGATTTTCAATTTTTCACTCCTCTTTGTTGAGCCATAACTTTTTAATTTTTTCCATTTACATAGCCTTATGATGGCTTATTTTTTTGCGGGACAAGTTGTACTTTCTAATGGCACTATTTAATATTGCATATGATGTAGTGGGGAGCTTGAAAAAAAAAATTCCAGTTGAGGTGGAAAAAACTCTGCCACAGTTTTATGGGTTTTTATGGCGTTCCCTATGTTGCAAAATTGACCTGTTACCGTCATTCTCCAAGTCAGTACAATGACAGCGATACCAAACTTGTATAGTTTTTCTTCTGTTTTAATGCTGAAAAAAATAAAAACCTTGAAAAAAACATTTTTTTTTCATTGCCATATTCTGACCCCTATGGCCTCTTTCACACGGGCGTTGCGGGAAAATGTGCAGGTGTGTTGCGGGAACACGCGCGATTTTTCCGCGCGAGTGCAAAACATTGTAATGTGTTTTGCACTCGCGTGAGAAAAATCGCGCATGTTTGGTACCCAAACCCGAACTTCTTCACAGAAGTTCGGGCTTGGGATCGGTGTTCTGTAGATTGTATTATTTTCCCTTATAACATGGTTATAAGGGAAAATAATAGCATTCTGAATACAGAATGCATAGTAAAATAGCGCTGGAGGTTTTTGTTTTTTTTAACTCACCTTAATCCACTTGCTCGCGCAGCCGGTATCTCTTCTGTCTGTCTTCTGTGCTGTGTGGAGGAACAGGACCTGTGGTGACGTCACTCCGGTCATCACATGATCCACCATATGATCTTTTACGAGCAAGTGGATTAAGGTGAGTTAAAAAAAAATTAAAACATTTTCAACCCCTCCAGCGCTATTTTACTATGCATTCTGTATCCAGAATGCTATTATTTTCCCTTATAACCATGTTATAAGGGAAAATAATAATGATCGGGTCTCCATCCCGATCGTCTCCTAGCAACCGTGCGTGAAAATCGCACCGCATCCGCACCTGCTTGCGGATGCTTGCGATTTTCACACAACCCCATTCATTTCTATGGGGCCTGCGTTACGTGAAAAATGCACAAAATAGAGCATGCTGCGATTTTCACGCAACGCATAAGTGATGCGTGAAAATCACCGCTCATGTGAACAGCTCCATAGAAATGAATGAGTCAGGATTCAGTGCGGGTGCAATGCGTTCAACTCACGCATCGCATCTGCGCGGAATACTCGCCCGTGTGAAAGGGGCCCTCTAACTTTTATGTGTACAGATCTGTATGAGGGCTCATTTTTTGTGCGGTGATCTGTGAAACCATTTTTGAAGTTTGTGTGACTTGTGTATGATCACTTTTTATTACTTTTTTCAGGAGGTGAAGTGACAAAAATGTTGAATTGGCTATTTTGTTAAAAAAAATTATTATACTATTCGCCCGCCATATGGGATAAATATTGTTATACTTTAATAGTACGGTTGTTTTTGCACTTGGTTATGCCCAAGATGTGTATTTTGTATAGGTTATGTATTTTTATTTTGGGGAAAGGGGGGTGATTTGAACTTGAATCATTAGATCGCCCATTGTGAATGTTACAACATACCAATACAATGCTGCCACCTGCTGGCCTGTATTGGTATATTCTAGTAATAGCTACCAAAGCCTGCTTGCGGCTTCAGGCTATTACAGGTTCCCCTGTTACAAACGCAGGAGCACGCTGCTCCCACTTCTAGAATGCTCAGATGCCGTGGTCACATTTGACCATGGCAACTGCGGAGTTAAATGTATGCGAAACAGCAGAAACTCAGTGGAAGTCGCCACTTTGAAGATGGCGCCTGCTCAGGCATGCAACGGGCGTCATCTTTAAAGTGGCGACTTCCACAGTACATGTACGACAGAGGTTGCCAAGGGTTTAAAGAGGGTGCCTCATGAACAAAATCTATCACTTATCCACAGGGTAGGTTATAAATAGGGATGAGCAAATTCACTAAATTCAATTCGGGTCTAAATCAGTTGTAACTGATTTGAGTTTTCCGATTGGCCTTAAATTCCTGCCTCTTACTCCCTCCTCTCTCTTCTCGCACTCTATCCATCTCTCTCTCTCCCTTTCCCTCTCACCCCCAACATTTTCCTTAATTGAATCTTCAAAAATTCTGATTTGGATGAAGCTTGAATTTTTAAAAAATTTGTGTTGAATCTGATTTGATTATAATCGATTAGCTCATTTCTAATGATACATTTATAATTGGTGGGGGTTCGACCACTAACGCCCCCAACTGATCACAAAAACAAGTTGTCCCTCTGAGTCCCCTGTGTGAACTGAGCAGTAGTGCACATGTGTGACCACTGTTTTATGCACTTCTATGGAACTGCTGAAGATAGCTACAGTTGCAAGAAAAAGTATGTGAACCCTTTGGAGTGATATGGATTTCTGCACAAGTTGGTCATAAAATGTGATCTGATCTTCATCTAAGTCACAACAATAGACAATCACAGTCTGCTTAAACCAATAACACACAAAGAATTAAATGTTACCATGTTTTCATTGAACACACCATGTAAACATTCACAGTGCAGGTGGAAAAAGTATGTGAACCCTTGGATTTAATAACTGGTTGAACCTCCTTTGGCAGCAGTAACTTCAACCAAACGTTTCCTGTAGTTGCAGATCAGACGTGCACAACGGTCAGGAGTAATTCTTGACCATTCCTCTTTACAGAACTGTTTCAGTTCAGCAATATTCTTGGGATGTCTGGTGTGAATCGCTTTATTGAGGTCATGCCACAGCATCTCAATCGGGTTAAGGTCAGGACGCATTTTCTTCTGTTTAAGCCATTCTGTTGTTGATTTACTTTTATGCTTTGGGTCGTTGTCCTGTTGCAACACCCATCTTCTGTTGAGCTTCAGCTGGTGGACAGATGGCCTTAAGTTCTCCTGCAAAATGTCTTGATAAACTTGGGAATTCATTTTTCCTTCGATGATAGCAATCAGTCCAGGCCCTGACGCAGCAAAGCAGCCCCAAACCATGATGCCCCCACCACCATACTTCACAGTTGGGATGAGGTTTTGATGTTGGTGTGCTGTGCCTCTTTTTCTCCACACATAGTGTTGTGTGTTTCTTCCAAACAACTCAACTTTGGTTATATCTGTCCACAGAATATTTTGCCAGTACTGCTGTGGAACATCCAGGTGCTCTTGTGCAAACTGTAAACGTGCAGCAATGGTTTTTTTTGGACAGCAGTGGCTTCCTCTGTGGTATCCTCCCATGAAATCCATTCTTGTTTAGTGTTTTACGTATCGTAGATTCGCTAACAGGGATGTTAGCATATGCCAGAGACTTTTGTAAGTCTTTAGCTGACACTCTAGGATTCTTCTTCACCTCATTGAGCAGTCTGCGCTGTGCTCTTGCAGTCATCTTTACAGGACGGCCACTCCTAGGGAGAGTAGCAGCAGTGCTGAACTTTCTCCATTTATAGACAATTTGTCTTACCGTGGACTGATGAACAGCAAGGCTTTTGGAGATACTTTTATAACCCTTTCCAGCTTTATGCAAGTCAACAATTCTTAATCGTAGGTCTTCTGAGAGCTCTTTTGTGTGAGGCATCATTCACATCAGGCAATGCTTGTTGTGAAAAGCAAACCCAGAACTGGTGTGGGTTTTTTATAGGGCAGGGCAGCTGTAACTAACACCTCCAATCTCATCTCATTGATTGGACTCCAGTTGGCTGACACCTCACTCCAATTAGCTCTTGGAGATGCCATTAGTCTAGGGGTTCACATACTTTTTCCACCTGCACTGTGAATGTTTACATGGTGTGTTCAATAAAAACATGGTAACATTTAATTATTTGTGTGTTATTAGTTTAAGCAGACTGTGATTGTCTATCGTTGTGACTTAGATGAAGATCAGATCACATTTTATGACCAATTTGTGCAGAAATCCATATCATTCCAAAAGGTTCACATACTTTTTCTTGCAACTTTAAGTGCTGTACTTGGCAGTCCCCTAAATAGTGCATGGAATGGTGGTCATGCATGAGCGCCACCAATTCACACAAACAGGAAAATGGGGACCCCTATTCTTGTGCTTATTCTCATGTTTATGGGGGTCCCAGTGGTAGGGCCCTCAGCAATCATATATTTGTTACCTTTTCTGTGAATAGGTGATAAATGGGTTGTCTCATCTCAGACAATGTGAACATATTACCATTGTCTTATATCGAGAACAGAGCCCTGAAAGTGGTGGATGGCGCACTGTGCAAGCACAGCTGCCCTCCAATGGGGTGGCTAAAATAGAACTAGCTCTGCTATTTCCGTCGGGCCAATAGAAGTGAATGGGAGCAGTGGTCGGTCATGCGCGGTGGGCTCCCATTCATTTCTATGGGGAGAGTGCGGGGTTGCCAGACCAGAGTCCTCCAGCCACCACTTTGCGGAGCTCCGTTCCCGATATACCTAGGGATATGCCCCCATTGTCTGAGAGGAGACAACCCCTTTAAGTCACATCTTACAATCAAGCAACGAAAAGCCCATATAATATACCCATTTTGGATTATTATTTTTTTCAGATGTTTTTTTACTGACCTCATCCCTCACTTCTGCCGCTTTGTATCAGAAAAAAAATATGAAAAAAACATTTAAATACTCATTAGCATTACCTCTACTAAATGTCACATGCGGATATTTTGTTAGACGTTAGTAAAACTGGCATGCGGAGGCCACGGGATAATTATGCCCTAACTTATCAAGGGATTTACATAATTTCAGACAGCAATTAAAGAATCCAACTGAATATATTTTTTTCTGCCTCTTTCTCATGCAGTTTCTCGTACAAAGAAATTGTTCGTTTACATTAAGGACTCAGCTCCAAGCTGCTTATTTGCATAAAATGAAAGGTTTCTGTATTGTGAACCAGCGGGGTACCATTTAAAATTCCGTTTTAAAAACCTCACCTTAAAATAAGAAAATGTTAATATCATTTTGCAGTCTGCGTGAGCAGCCGACAGATGCCTGCTCGTTTCTAACTTTTATACAATGGGTTTTTTTTTTTTCTCTTCTGTTCTGGTTAAGATTTCAGCGTTCTTGATAATGTCTTTACGGCAACAAGAGCTTATTTTATCACTTGCTTTCTCCTTTTATCTCCATTTCTTTTTTCTCTTTGTTCCTTTATATGTTTTAGAAGTCGTGTACAGAGATCAGCGTTCATAGCCTGGAGTTTACTGTGCTGTGTATCGTCTCTGCATGGGATATGACTTGCAAACTCTGCTTTACTATATGAATATGAAAATAAAGGTAATCACACACATTAAAGGGGTTATCCGGGACAGATATTGATGGTCTATGCTTCTGCCAGCACCAGAAACTATAGAGTGGGCAGCACGCTTTGCTATTGTATCGATTCTGGCGTTGGTGTACTGAAGCTCTGCTCCCAGAATAGGAGCACAGTCACTATGCAGTGAACCTGTAATAGAAAACAACAGAAGAGGGCCCTTCCCTCGTGTAATACCTCTGGTACCAAGTAATCAGCCTCTATGTTGATGAGCTTCTTACCAGAGGGTGTGGTGCACTGCAGGTAGAGGAGAACCAGGTTGCTGCACCTTCACGCCAGGCACAACCACTGAATGCTGGAGGCGTAATAGAGACAGGAAGCAGAAAAGAACCAGGATGAATGAGGCTCTGCTCTAGATGTTTCTTCATGAAATGTTTTATCAAAACAAATAAAAAGGTTCCAAGCTAGATGTTTCTGTGTAGAAGCCTGATGAAGGTGGCAGACCCCTGGCTAAACAAACACGTAGCTTGTATCCTTTTGCATTGTATTTTATTTATTTTAATACACCATTTTATGAAGAAACATCCAGAGCAGCGGGCCTGATTCTATCCTGCTTCCTGTCTCTACTCCATGAGGGTTGCCAACCGGAATTTTTCTTTTCTCTGGATAACTTATCTAAAAATCACAGACAGTCAATATTCTTTTATGGACAAATTGGAAAACCATAATGAATGATAAAGATTATAATAAGTAACAAGTATATAGCTTCATATATGAAAAAACTAACTACTAGTATTTACTGGAAACTGTAAAATTATAATGATAATTACCATCAAAATAACCTGATCAAGTACCACCAGCCTCTAAAAAATTATGGAAAAATATGGACAAACATCTTAATTTTTCTGAACTGTCCAAGAATTTTTGGATGGTTGGCAACCCTGCTGTCCACTGTATATCTTTGCCAATGCCAGCTTCTCAAAACAGTGGAAGTGCTGGGTGTTAGACGGACCCCCTTATTCTGTTGATGATGTATCCTAAAGATAGACAATCAATATCAAAGTCCTGGGAAAAAAACATTAAATGTTAGTTTCAAGAAGTACCAACAGCACTCAAGGGATTTTGGATGCATTTAGTGGTACCTTTATTGACCACACCAACAATATATAGAAGTGTTTTCCCTTACCTTTCTTCTTGGCTGAACATATTTTGAGATATGACCCAAGATGTCCAGCATTTAAAAAAAAGAAAAAAAAGAAGATATTATGTGTTGAAATGTCTATCTTAAATGTGTCTATGTGCGGCTACCTAGTGGTTATGCTGTAGATTTCTGTCTGTCAAAGGTTTTGGTAGCATGTTGTGATATTATGTTGAATATGTTTTATGTGAAATTGGTGTGCTTAACCCGAGTCAAGCTAAGGTAAGGGACAAATCTGTAAAAGATGCAAAATTACTAAGCTTGAGCGTGACTCACCCGACAGTAGAGGGCTCCTCTGAGGCATCAGTAAGATGTGGATCTGTGGGAGACGTGGATCTACTGTTCCAACCACCAGGAGTGGTTGGCTGCTGACCGATGGGGATCAGACAGCAATGCGTGGCACCAGGGGGTCAGGCAATACTCAGAGTCAAGAAACAGGCAGAGGTCAGGGTAGACAGCAGCAGTTGGGAAACAGGAACAAACAGATTATAGCCCTTTTAGCAAGGCCTAGCAGAACCAGACAGAACCTGTAGATCAGACAATGGGTGGGACAAGAAGGCCAGCATATGTAGGGGAGTTAGTGAGTTCATTGGTCAGCAGTTGGACAGCAGCACACAGAGCAAGGACAGGAGGGTGTAATGCTTGTAGTGCTGTTGTGGGATTAGGCCAGTTTTATACATACTGGAGATTGTCCTTCAATTTCATAATGGGGAAACAAGGCCGACCAACTCTATCACATAGAGCAGGCATGCTCAACCTGTTGCCCTCCAGCTGTTGCAAAACTGCAACTCCCAGCATTCCCAGACAGTCTACAGCTATCAGCTTGCAGCAGGGCATGGTGGGAGTTGTAGTTTTACAACAGTTGGAGGGCCACAGGTTGAGCATCTCTGACACAGAAGAAGACCTTGCAGGATTTTTAGCTACTTTTATTCAAACTTCCAACACATCTGAAACCCTGGCAGATATGCCACAACTCATGTGCACCCTTTTATCTATTTTAACTGATATCAAGCCTATAATAGCTGTCTCCTATCCATCATTTATAGGGACTGTATCACCTTAATTTTTTGCTAATTAAAACCAGATAGTATTTTTTAATTCTAACTGGTTTTATTTTGAAATTGTTGATTCATTTATTCTATTTTCTGTACATGATTGTGGAGGCTGATATCTTGTCAGAGCTGAACACCATTCAGAGATCTGTTTTGCACCCACCGCATGGACCATAGGCTGCAACAGACATAAGATGCTCATTGATTTATATTGCCAAGTTTTATAGACATTTTCTTTGACCTGTTCATAGGTTATTGTACAGGGAGGGGAAGCAGGTAAGCTGTGTCCAACTAAAAAGGCCTAATCATATAGACTGTACTCCTAACAACCTCACCAACTTCATATTGCCTCCACTGAACCTCATTCCTCTCGACTCCCATTCTATTACAAGTATGGTGAACATAATCGAGAGAGGCACTGATAGGGTAACTGTGTTTGACATAACAGTCACCAGGGGGTATATAGTGCACTCACCTATTCTATGGTGATTGGTGCAGTAATGTTTTAGATCTGTTCGATCATAATGGACTGGTCAGTGCTGCCAGTGCCGTTATTTTTGGATCCTCCGGATGACGTTCGCCAACCAACTGGAGGAGTATCACATGAACACAAGATAATGAGGTGGTTGACCTGTTTGGTACTATCATATACAGTTGGCTAACAGGCGCAAGACACTACCATTAGGAGAAGGTGAGTAATTTATTGATGATATTACTTCTGGTAGACAATGTGTTTTGGTGTTCCAGGACCTCTTTCTCAAGTCTTGAAATTGGAAGTAGGATCCAACTGCTGCACTCACTACCTTCGCAGCTGCCTTTAGTGCGTTCAGATGCCCATCCTATTGGTCACCTTGTATAAGATCTAGTGGTAACGCTAGTGCAAAGTTTAAGTGCCCCCAATATCCTACTTTCAGTTTAAAGACTTGAGAAAAGGGTTCCTGGAACCCCAAAACGCGTTGTCTACCTGAAGTAATATCATCAATAAAGCACTCACCTTCTCCCAATGGTTGTGTCTTGCACCTGTTAGCCACCTGTATGTAATAAGACCAAACAAGTCCAATACCCCTTATTATCTCTTGTTTTTTCAACTTTTTTCAGAAGGGCAATGAAAAAACTTTTTTTTTGCCCTAGCTTTTAATCCTGCTTAGCTTGACCAGGCGTGCATATTCTGAATGGGGAGAGAAGGAGCAAGCTGCTGTCAGACACCCCTGTAGCAGCTTATCTCTCCTACGAATTAAAAAATTGGACATGTTGAAATCCAATACCTTTGTCCTTTTTAAAAAAATAAAATAAAATCTGCAAACAGGGGAAAGTAGGGAGGGTCTCATACAAATGAGATGGTTGCGAGTGATATCCAAATTTTTGAGTTTGGCCAACTATTACAGTATATATTATACTACTGCATATGGCCAATGTTCGTGAAACTTTGTACGTAAAGCTGCTATTACTCCCTTATGCTTCTATTGCTCAGGTGCTCCCCAAACCTTCTGTTTGGGGAGCACCTGAAATAAGACATCCCTCACAAATACAGTCCACCCCAAAAAGTGTTCATTTCTACCCTCCTGTGTGCTTCAGCTCAGATTATATGTGTTTTTTTAAATGCCGTAAGGAACACACAATCACCAGCATAATATATTGCCCGTAACTTCTTCCTGCTTGTATGGGGTCTGGAAATGCTGCATACTCACAGCATTATGGAAGATGTGGATCTCGGCATCGCCGTTCACATGTTGTCATGTAATGATTCTTGTTCTAACAGGCAGAGGAGGAAAGGTGGATTATATGTTCAGTCTGGCAACGAACAAGTCCTCATTCACAAACACCTATCAGATGAACAACATAGCTGTTATCCATGTTGTTAAGAGTGTTGGCACCATATGTAGCAAATCTTTTTCAATTTACTGCAGATATCCATCATAATTAACAACAATCAAACATATGCTTCTGGGGGGAAATGATTTCCGTTTTGCATTTTCTTCTTGCATCTTAGAAACATTTAAATGAAATCACAACTAAGTGTGTACATATACATATACCTATACGTATGTGCAACTATATAAGGAGAAAGTCAAGTGTTCAGCATCACATCCATTATCCTTGCTTAAAGGGGTATTCCGATTTAGCAATTTTGAGCATCAATTGACAGGAACAACACGTTATCACTTACCAATAGTCAACTGTAATGACCTGTTTTCCTGAACTCCATTGTGGCCACTAGAGATTAGCGAATCGTCCAAGATTCATTTAGTTTTGGATTAGACGATAAAAAAAAAAAAATATTAAAGTTTGTTTCAGGTCCAATCTGTTTTTTCTGAACCAAAGTTGCTCCCATTGTCCTAAAAATTGGTATATGACCCCCTCTAGTCCTCTAAAACAGAGATTTTTTTATGAAAAGCTCCTATCTAGGGATGAGCGAACTCGAACTGTATAGTTCGGGTTCGTACCGAATTTTGGGGTGTCCGTGACACGGACCCGAACCCGGACATTTTCGTAAAAGTCCGGGTTCGGGTTCGGTGTTCGTCGCTTTCTTCGCGCTTTTGTGACGCTTTCTTGGCGCTTTTTGAAAGGCTGCAAAGCAGCCAATCAACAAGCGTCATACTACTTGCCCCAAGAGGCCATCACAGCCATGCCTACTATTGGCATGGCTGTGATTGGCCAGAGCACCATGTGACCCAGCCTCTATTTAAGCTGGAGTCACATAGCGCCGCCCGTCACTCTGCTCTGATTAGCGTAGGGAGAGGTTGCGGCTGCGACAGTAGGGCGAGATTAGGCAGATTAACTCCTCCAAAGGACTTGATTAACTGATCGATCTGCAGCTGTGGATCATTGAGCTGCTGATCCTCAATTGCTCACTGTTTTTAGGCTGCACAGACCGTTTGTCAGTCTCATTTTTCTGGGGTGATCGGCGGCCATTTTGTGTCTTGTGGTGCGCCAGCACAAGCTGCGACCAAGTGCATTTAACCCTCAATGGTGTGGTTGTTTTTTGGCTAAAGCCTACATCAGGGTGAAGCTGTCACACCAAGTGCATTTAACCAGCAATAGTCTGTTCATTTTTTGGCCATATACAAAATCAGGGGCAAGCTGCGCCTGTCACCAAGTGCATTTAACCCTCAATGGTGTGGTTGTTTTTTGGCTAAAGCCTACATCAGGGTGAAGCTGTCACACCAAGTGCATTTAACCAGCAATAGTCTGTTCATTTTTTGGCCATATACAAAATCAGGGGCAAGCTGCGCCTGTCACCAAGTGCATTTAACCCTCAATGGTGTGGTTGTTTTTTGGCTAAAGCCTACATCAGGGTGAAGCTGTCACACCAAGTGCATTTAACCAGCAATAGTCTGTTCATTTTTTGGCCATATACAAAATCAGGGGCAAGCTGCGCCTGTCACCAAGTGCATTTAACCCTCAATGGTGTGGTTGTTTTTTGGCTAAAGCCTACATCAGGGTGAAGCTGTCACACCAAGTGCATTTAACCAGCAATAGTCTGTTCATTTTTTGGCCATATCCCAGTCTAATTCTGTCACTAAATCCATACCGGTCACCCAGCGCCTAAATACTAGGCCTCAAATTTATATCCAGCTAAATCTGTCCCTAGTGCTGTAGCTGGGCGAGTTATTTAGTGTCCGTTCAAGCACATTTCTTGTTCTGGGTTGAAATACAATTCCCAATTTAGCAATTTCATAATTTAGTGGTTCCTGCTATATCAGAGCTATTTGAAATCTATCCCAAAAAGGGTATATAATATTGAAGGTGCACATAGGGTCATTCAGAATAACTTCACACACACCCGCTACTGTGTATTTCCAAGTCTAATTCTGTCACTAAACCCATACCTGTCACCCAGCGCCTAAATACTAGGCCTCAAATTTAAATCCCTCTAAATCTCTCGTTACCCCGCTGTACTGTTGTTGCTGGGCAAGATATTTAGTGTCCGTCAAAGCACATTTTTTGTTCTGGGTTGAAGTACAATTCCCAATTTAGCAATTTCATAATTTAGTGGTTCCTGCTATATCAGAGCTATTTGAAATCTATCCCTAAAAGGGTATATAATATTGAAGGTGCACATAGGGTCATTCAGAATAACTTCACACACACCCGCTACTGTGTATTTCCAAGTCTAATTCTGTCACTAAACCCATACCTGTCACCCAGCGCCTAAATACTAGGCCTCAAATTTAAATCCCTCTAAATCTCTCGTTACCGTTGTCCTGTTGTAGCTGGGAAAGTTATTTAGTGTCCCGTCAAAGCACATTTTTTGTTCTGGGTTGAAGTACAATTCCCAATTTAGCAATTTCATAATTTAGTGGTTCCTGCTATATCAGAGCTATTTGAAATCTATCCCTAAAAGGGTATATAATATTGAAGGTGCACATAGGGTCATTCAGAATAACTTCACACACACCCGCTACTGTGTATTTCCAAGTCTAATTCTGTCACTAAATCCATACCGGTGACCCAGCGCCTAAATACTAGGCCTCAAATTTAATCCCTCTAAATCTCTCGTTACCCACCGCTGTACTGTTGTTGCTGGGCAAGATATTTAGTGTCCGTCAAAGCACATTTTTTGTTCTGGGTTGAAGTACAATTCCCAATTTAGCAATTTCATAATTTAGTGGTTTCTGCTATATCAGAGCTATTTGAAATCTATCCCTAAAAGGGTATATAATATTGAAGGTGCACATAGGGTCATTCAGAATAACTTCACACACACCCGCTACTGTGTATTTCCAAGTCTAATTCTGTCACTAAACCCATACCTGTCACCCAGCGCCTAAATACTAGGCCTCAAATTTAAATCCCTCTAAATCTCTCGTTACCCGCTGTCCTGTTGTAGCTGGGCAAGTTATTTAGTGTCCGTCAAAGCACATTTTTTGTTCTGGGTTGAAGTACAATTCCCAATTTAGCAATTTCATAATTTAGTGGTTTCTGCTATATCAGAGCTATTTGAAATCTATCCCTAAAAGGGTATATAATATTGAAGGTGCACATAGGGTCATTCAGAATAACTTCACACACACCCGCTACTGTGTATTTCCAAGTCTAATTCTGTCACTAAATCCATACCGGTGACCCAGCGCCTAAATACTAGGCCTCAAATTTAATTCCCTCTAAATCTCTCGTTACCACCGCTGTACTGTTGTTGCTGGGCAAGATATTTAGTGTCCGTCAAAGCACATTTTTTGTTCTGGGTTGAAGTACAATTCCCAATTTAGCAATTTCATAATTTAGTGGTTTCTGCTATATCAGAGCTATTTGAAATCTATCCCTAAAAGGGTATATAATATTGAAGGTGCACATAGGGTCATTCAGAATAACTTCACACACACCCGCTACTGTGTATTTCCAAGTCTAATTCTGTCACTAAACCCATACCTGTCACCCAGCGCCTAAATACTAGGCCTCAAATTTAAATCCCTCTAAATCTCTCGTTACCACCGCTGTACTGTTGTTGCTGGGCAAGATATTTAGTGTCCGTCAAAGCACATTTTTTGTTCTGGGTTGAAGTACAATTCCCAATTTAGCAATTTCATAATTTAGTGGTTTCTGCTATATCAGAGCTATTTGAAATCTATCCCTAAAAGGGTATATAATATTGAAGGTGCACATAGGGTCATTCAGAATAACTTCACACACACCGCTTCTGTGCATTTCCAAGTCTAATTCTGTCACTAAATCCATACCGGTGACCCAGCGCCTAAATACTAGGCCTCAAATTTAATCCCTCTAAATCTCTCGTTACCCACCGCTGTACTGTTGTTGCTGGGCAAGATATTTAGTGTCCGTCAAAGCACATTTTTTGTTCTGGGTTGAAGTACAATTCCCAATTTAGCAATTTCATAATTTAGTGGTTTCTGCTATATCAGAGCTATTTGAAATCTATCCCTAAAAGGGTATATAATATTGAAGGTGCACATAGGGTCATTCAGAATAACTTCACACACACCCGCTACTGTGTATTTCCAAGTCTAATTCTGTCACTAAATCCATACCTGTCACCCAGCGCCTAAATACTAGGCCTCAAATTTAATCCCTCTAAATCTCTCGTTACCCCGCTGTACTGTTGTTGCTGGGCAAGATATTTAGTGTCCGTCAAAGCACATTTTTTGTTCTGGGTTGAAGTACAATTCCCAATTTAGCAATTTCATAATTTAGTGGTTTCCTGCTATATCAGAGCTATTTGAAATCTATCCCAAAAGGGTATATAATATTCAAGGTGCACATTGGGTCATTCAGAATAACTTCACACACACGCTTCTGTGCATTTCCAAGTCTAATTCTGTCACTAAATCCATACCGGTCACCCAGCGCCTAAATACTAGGCCTCAAATTTATATCCCGCTGAATTTGAATACAATACATTGGGCCAAATAATATATTTGTTGTTGTGGTGAACCATAACAATGAGAAAAACATCTAGTAAGGGACGCGGACGTGGACATGGTCGTGGTGGTGTTAGTGGACCCTCTGGTGCTGGGAGAGGACGTGGCCGTTCTGCCACATCCACACGTCCTAGTGTACCAACTACCTCAGGTCCCAGTAGCCGCCAGAATTTACAGCGATATATGGTGGGGCCCAATGCCGTTCTAAGGATGGTAAGGCCTGAGCAGGTACAGGCATTAGTCAATTGGGTGGCCGACAGTGGATCCAGCACGTTCACATTATCTCCCACCCAGTCTTCTGCAGAAAGCGCACAGATGGCGCCTGAAAACCAACCCCATCAGTCTGTCACATCACCCCCATGCATACCAGGGAAACTGTCTCAGCCTCAAGTTATGCAGCAGTCTCTTATGCTGTTTGAAGACTCCGCTGGCAGGGTTTCCCAAGGGCATCCACCTAGCCCTTCCCCAGCGGTGAAAGACATAGAATGCACTGACGCACAACCACTTATGTTTCCTGATGATGAGGACATGGGAATACCACCTCAGCATGTCTCTGATGATGACGAAACACAGGTGCCAACTGCTGCGTCTTTCTGCAGTGTGCAGACTGAACAGGAGGTCAGGGATCAAGACTGGGTGGAAGACGATGCAGGGGACGATGAGGTCCTAGACCCCACATGGAATGAAGGTCGTGCCACTGACTTTCACAGTTCGGAGGAAGAGGCAGTGGTGAGACCGAGCCAACAGCGTAGCAAAAGAGGGAGCAGTGGGCAAAAGCAGAACACCCGCCGCCAAGAGACTCCGCCTGCTACTGACCGCCGCCATCTGGGACCGAGCACCCCAAAGGCAGCTTCAAGGAGTTCCCTGGCATGGCACTTCTTCAAACAATGTGCTGACGACAAGACCCGAGTGGTTTGCACGCTGTGCCATCAGAGCCTGAAGCGAGGCATTAACGTTCTGAACCTGAGCACAACCTGCATGACCAGGCACCTGCATGCAAAGCATGAACTGCAGTGGAGTAAACACCTTAAAACCAAGGAAGTCACTCAGGCTCCCCCTGCTACCTCTTCTGCTGCTGCCGCCTCGGCCTATTCTGCTGCTGCCGCCTCGGCCTCTTCCTCCGCCTCTGGAGGAACGTTGGCACCTGCCGCCCAGCAAACAGGGGATGTACCACCAACACCACCACCACCACCTCCGTCACCAAGCGTCTCAACCATGTCACACGCCAGCGTTCAGCTCTCCATCTCACAAACATTTGATAGAAAGCGTAAATTCCCACCTAGCCACCCTCGATCCCTGGCCCTGAATGCCAGCATTTCTAAACTACTGGCCTATGAAATGCTGTCATTTAGGCTGGTGGACACAGACAGCTTCAAACAGCTCATGTCGCTTGCTGTCCCACAGTATGTTGTTCCCAGCCGGCACTACTTCTCCAAGAGAGCCGTGCCTTCCCTGCACAACCAAGTATCCGATAAAATCAAGTGTGCACTGCGCAACGCCATCTGTAGCAAGGTCCACCTAACCACAGATACGTGGACCAGTAAGCACGGCCAGGGACGCTATATCTCCCTAACTGCACACTGGGTAAATGTAGTGGCAGCTGGGCCCCAGGCGGAGAGCTGTTTGGCGCACGTCCTTCCGCCGCCAAGGATCGCAGGGCAACATTCTTTGCCTCCTGTTGCCACCTCCTCCTTCTCGGCTTCCTCCTCCTCTTCTTCCACCTGCTCATCCAGTCAGCCACACACCTTCACCACCAACTTCAGCACAGCCCGGGGTAAACGTCAGCAGGCCATTCTGAAACTCATATGTTTGGGGGACAGGCCCCACACCGCACAGGAGTTGTGGCGGGGTATTGAACAACAGACCGACGAGTGGTTGCTGCCGGTGAGCCTCAAGCCCGGCCTGGTGGTGTGTGATAATGGGCGAAATCTCGTTGCAGCTCTGGGACTAGCCAATTTGACGCACATCCCTTGCTTGGCGCATGTGCTGAATTTGGTGGTGCAGAAGTTCATTCACAACTACCCCGACATGTCAGAGCTGCTGCATAAAGTGCGGGCCGTCTGTTCGCGCTTCCGGCGTTCACATCCTGCCGCTGCTCGCCTGTCTGCGCTACAGCGTAACTTCGGCCTTCCCGCTCACCGCCTCATATGCGACGTGCCCACCAGGTGGAACTCCACCTTGCACATGCTGGACAGACTGTGCGAGCAGCAGCAGGCCATAGTGGAGTTTCAGCTGCAGCACGCACGGGTCAGTCGCACTACAGAACAGCACCACTTCACCACCAATGACTGGGCCTCCATGCGAGACCTGTGTGCCCTGTTGCGCTGTTTCGAGTACTCCACCAACATGGCCAGTGGCGATGACACCGTTATCAGCGTTACAATACCACTTCTATGTCTCCTTGAGAAAACACTTAGGGCGATGATGGAACAGGAGGTGGCCCAGGAGGAGGAGGAGGAGGATGAGGAAGAGGGGTCATTTTTAGCACTTTCAGGCCAGTCTCTTCGAAGTGACTCAGAGGGAGGTTTTTTGCAACAGCAGAGGCCAGGTACAAATGTGGCCAGCCAGGGCCCACTACTGGAGGACGAGGAGGACGAGGATGAGGAGGAGGTGGAGGAGGATGAGGATGAAGCATGGTCACAGCGGGGTGGCACCCAACGCAGCTCGGGTCCATCACTGGTGCGTGGCTGGGGGGAAAGGCAGGACGATGACGATACGCCTCCCACAGAGGACAGCTTGTCCTTACCCCTGGGCAGCCTGGCACACATGAGCGACTACATGCTGCAGTGCCTGCGCAACGACAGCAGAGTTGCCCACATTTTAACCTGTGCGGACTACTGGGTTGCCACCCTGCTGGATCCACGCTACAAAGACAATGTGCCCACCTTACTTCCTGCACTGGAGCGTGATAGGAAGATGCGCGAGTACAAGCGCACGTTGGTAGACGCGCTACTGAGAGCATTCCCAAATGTCACAGGGGAACAAGTGGAAGCCCAAGGCCAAGGCAGAGGAGGAGCAAGAGGTCGCCAAGGCAGCTGTGTCACGGCCAGCTCCTCTGAGGGCAGGGTTAGCATGGCAGAGATGTGGAAAACTTTTGTCAACACGCCACAGCTAACTGCACCACCACCTGATACGCAACGTGTTAGCAGGAGGCAACATTTCACTAACATGGTGGAACAGTACGTGTGCACACCCCTCCACGTACTGACTGATGGTTCGGCCCCATTCAACTTCTGGGTCTCTAAATTGTCCACGTGGCCAGAGCTAGCCTTTTATGCCTTGGAGGTGCTGGCCTGCCCGGCAGCCAGCGTTTTGTCTGAACGTGTATTCAGCACGGCAGGGGGCGTCATTACAGACAAACGCAGCCGCCTGTCTACAGCCAATGTGGACAAGCTGACGTTCATAAAAATGAACCAGGCATGGATCCCACAGGACCTGTCCGTCCCTTGTCCAGATTAGACATTAACTACCTCCCCATAACCATATATTATTGGACTCCAGGGCACTTCCTCATTCAATCCTATTTTTATTTTCATTTTACCATTATATTGCGATGCTACCCAAAGTTGAATGAACCTCTCCTCTGCCTGTGTGCTAGGCCTAAATATATGCCAATGGACTGTTGCAGTGGTGGCTGACATGAAGCCTCATTCTCTGCTATGACATGCAGACTAATTCTCTGCTGACATGAAGCCAGATTGTCTGTTACGGGACCTCTCTCCTCTGCCTGGGTTCTGGGCCTAAATTTATGAAAATGGACTCTTACAGTGGTGGGTGACGTGAAGCCTGATTCTCTGCTATGAAATGCAGACTGATTCTCTGCTGTCATGAAGCCAGATTGTCTGTTACGGGACCTCCCTCCTCTGCCTGGGTGCTGGGCCTAAATATATGCCAATGGACTGTTGCAGTGGTGGCTGACGTGAAGCCTCATTCTCTGCTATGACATGCAGACTAATTCTCTGCTGACATGAAGACAGATTCTCTGTTACGGGACCTCCCTCCTCTGCCTGGGTGCTGGGCCTAAATATATGCCAATGGACTGTTGCAGTGGTGGCTGACGTGAAGCCTCATTCTCTGCTATGATATGAAGACTGATTCTCTGCTGACATGAAGCCAGATTGTCTGTTACGGGACCTTTCTCCTCTGCCTGGGTTCTGGGCCTAAATTTATGAAAATTGACTCTTACAGTGGTGGGTGACGTGAAGCCTGATTCTCTGCTATGATATGAAGACTGATTCTCTGCTGACATGAAGCCAGATTGTCTGTTACGGGACCTTTCTCCTCTGCCTGGGTTCTGGGCCTAAATTTATGAAAATTGACTCTTACAGTGGTGGGTGACGTGAAGCCTGATTCTCTGCTATGATATGAAGACTGATTCTCTGCTGACATGAAGCCAGATTGTCTGTTACGGGACCTTTCTCCTCTGCCTGGGTTCTGGGCCTAAATTTATGAAAATTGACTCTTACAGTGGTGGGTGACGTGAAGCCTGATTCTCTGCTATGATATGAAGACTGATTCTCTGCTGACATGAAGCCAGATTGTCTGTTACGGGACCTTTCTCCTCTGCCTGGGTTCTGGGCCTAAATTTATGAAAATTGACTCTTACAGTGGTGGGTGACGTGAAGCCTGATTCTCTGCTATGATATGAAGACTGATTCTCTGCTGACATGAAGCCAGATTGTCTGTTACGGGACCTTTCTCCTCTGCCTGGGTTCTGGGCCTAAATTTATGAAAATTGACTCTTACAGTGGTGGGTGACGTGAAGCCTGATTCTCTGCTATGATATGAAGACTGATTCTCTGCTGACATGAAGCCAGATTGTCTGTTACGGGACCTTTCTCCTCTGCCTGGGTTCTGGGCCTAAATTTATGAAAATTGACTCTTACAGTGGTGGGTGACGTGAAGCCTGATTCTCTGCTATGATATGAAGACTGATTCTCTGCTGACATGAAGCCAGATTCTCTGTTACGGGACCTCTCTCCTCTGCCTGGGTGCTGGGCCTAAATATATGCCAATGGACTGTTGCAGTGGTGGCTGACGTGAAGCCTCATTCTCTGCTATGACATGCAGACTAATTCTCTGCTGACATGAAGACAGATTCTCTGTTACGGGACCTCCTCTCCTCTGCCTGGGTGCTGGGCCTAAATATATGCCAATGGACTGTTGCAGTGGTGGCTGACGTGAAGCCTCATTCTCTGCTATGACATGCAGACTAATTCTCTGCTGACATGAAGACAGATTCTCTGTTACGGGACCTCCCTCCTCTGCCTGGGTGCTGGGCCTAAATATATGCCAATGGACTGTTGCAGTGGTGGCTGACGTGAAGCCTCATTCTCTGCTATGACATGCAGACTAATTCTCTGCTGACATGAAGACAGATTCTCTGTTACGGGACCTCCCTCCTCTGCCTGGGTGCTGGGCCTAAATATATGCCAATGGACTGTTGCAGTGGTGGCTGACGTGAAGCCTCATTCTCTGCTATGACATGCAGACTAATTCTCTGCTGACATGAAGACAGATTCTCTGTTACGGGACCTCTCTCCTCTGCCTGGGTGCCGGGGCCTAAATATCTGAGAATGGACTGTTCCAGTGGTGGGTGACGGGAAGCCAGATTCTCTGCTATGGAACCTCTCTCCAATTGATTTTGGTTAATTTTTATTTATTTAATTTTTATTTTAATTCATTTCCCTATCCACATTTGTTTGCAGGGGATTTACCTACATGTTGCTGCCTTTTGCAGCCCTCTAGCTCTTTCCTGGGCTGTTTTACAGCCTTTTTAGTGCCGAAAAGTTCGGGTCCCCATTGACTTCAATGGGGTTCGGGTTCGGGACGAAGTTCGGATCGGGTTCGGATCCCGAACCCGAACATTTCCGGGATGTTCGGCCGAACTTCTCGAACCCGAACATCCAGGTGTTCGCTCAACTCTACTCCTATCTAGTTTCGTTAATTTTTTAAAATATTTTTCATTTTCCCTCGGTCTGATACAATGTCAGGTGTAACAGTATCTACTTTTATCGTTGCCGCCGCAAACTGCGGTTATTGCATGGACACAACTGACTTCAATTACCTCCTGCTTGGTGGTGACAGAACACTATTGATTGCTTATGCGCTGGGCGCCGTTTTTCAAGATTCGACCCAGAAAAGATTTGGGTTCGATTCAGTGCCTAAAAAATAGGAGATTCGGAACGATTCTCCGAATCTGCAAATAGATTAGCTCATCTCTAGTGGTCACATGACAGTCTTTACTGTGTTGGTTCCCTGTCCTGATGACATCACGTCTACATCTGAGGGGTGGCAAGGCTTGTAAGGCACTGCCCTGTAGACCTTGCCTCTGAGGGTTGTGTTCTGCTCATTGTCTTGGACCCTGCCCTGCAGATGTGATGTCAGCAATGATGCTGTGTTCAAACGGGCTTGGATCTGTGATGTTCAAGCAGAGGAAGAGACTTGACGCTACAGACACTCCCCATGAGTCTTGCACCAGGATGTAAACACAGGGCGAGGGTCACAGATTGCAAAAATGTTGGAGGAGTGAAAATGCCCTCAGAGCTTCATCTGACTAATGCAGCACGATTAAATGCTGGTGTTATGTTTTTTGTTTTATATCTACAGAAACATAAATTGAATATTATGGAAATGCTTATGTTTTAAAATCTGGGAGCAGAAGAACGAACCATGGAAACCATGCTTTTTTTAATCTATTGTCCTCCTCTCTAAAATTGCTCTATTTGCACCCCCCCCTCCCATTAAAGCAATGATCATGGAGACCGACGTCACTATAGAGAGACCCTGTGACCTGACTCAGTGGTATGTACTAACAAGCATCAGAACATATATTTCTGTGCACATGCACAATACTACATATACAGTGCATTTGGAAAGTCTTCAGATGCTTTAATTTTTTTCACATTTTGTTATGTTGCAGTCTTGTGCTAAAATAAAATAAAAAATCAAGCTTTCCCCATCATTCTGAACTCAATACCCCTTATTGAGAAAGTGAAAACAGAATTTTAGACATTTTGGAAAAAATTGTAAAACGGAAAAAATAATATTTTGCATGGACATAAGTATTCAGAACCTTTTGCTATGACACTTGAAGTTTAGCTCTGGGGCCCCCCATTTCTCTTGATCATCTTTGAGATGCTTCTAAACCTTGATTGGAGTCCACCTATGGTAAATTCAGTTGATTGGACATTACCCCTATGTTTATAATGTCTTACAGCTGACAATGCATATCGGAGCAAAAACCAAGCCATGAGGACGAAGTTCTGCCTGTTGAACTCAGAGACAGGATTGTGTGGAGGCACAGATCTGAAAGATACAAAAATATCTCTGTTGCACTGAACGTTCCCAAGAGCACAGCAGCCTCCATAATTCTTAAATGGAAGACATTTGGAACAATCAGGGCTCTTCCTCAAGCTGGCAGTCCCTTCAAACTAAGTAATCAGGGGAGAAATGCGTTGGTAAGAGAGGTGACCAAGAACCAAATGGTCACTTTGGCTGAGCTCCAGAGATCCTGTGTGCAGATGGGAGAAACTTCCAGAAAGTCAACCATCACTGCAGCAATCCTCCAATCTGGACTTTATAGCAGAGTGGCCAGAAAGAAGCCTTTCTTCAGTAAAAAGACACATGAAAGCTGCCTGGAGTTTGAAAAAAATGCATCTAAAGGACTTTCAGACTTTGAGAAACAAAATTATGGGATCTGATGAAACAAAAATTAAACTTTTTGGCCTCAAATCTAAGCGTCATGTCTGAAGGAAACCAAGCAATGCTCATCACCTGCCCAATACCATCCCTACAGTGAAGCATGGTGGTGACAGTATCGTGCTGAGGAGGTGTTTTTCAGTGGCTAGGACAAGGAGACTGTTCAGGGTTGAGGGAAAGCTGAATAGAGTAAAGTACAAAGATATTCTTAATGAAAACCTGATTCAGAGTGCTCTGGAGCAAAGACTGGGCTGAAGGTTCAACTTCCAACAAGACAATAACCCTAAACACACAGCCAAGACAACACAGGAGTGGCTTAGGGACAACTCTGTGAATGTCCTTGAATGGCCCAGCCAGAGGCCTAACTTGCACCCAATCAAACATCTCTGGAGAAACCTGAAAATGGCTGTCCACCGACAATCCCCATCCAACCTGACAGAGATTGAAAGGATCTGCAGAGAAGGATGGCAGAAAATCCCCAAATCCAGGTGTGTAAACCTTGTGGCATCATACCCAAGAAGACTGGAGGCTGTAATCACTGCCAAAGGTGCTTCAACTAAGTATGAGTAAAGGGTCTGAATACTTATGTCAAGATTTAAACTTTTCCTTTTCAATAAATTTGCAAAGATTTTGCACATTCTGTTTTCACCTTCTCATTATTGGTTATTGAGTACAGAATTATGGGGAAAAACTTGAGTATTTTTCAGTGCAAGGCCTCAACATAAAATGTGAAAAAAGTGAAAGAGTCTGAAGACTTTTCTAATGCACTGTATAATAGGATCTGATGGATTCCAGCTTAAATGCTGCCTTTCTGCCAGAAAAATACCACTGCATGCATTATAGTGAATCGGCCTATAATCTAAAAAGAACAATTAATATTATTGAAATAATGCATTTTTGGAAAATGTTGACAAATGGACCATGAATGAAAGCCGACAGGAGACAAAAACTAAGATAAATATGACTGGCCAGAAAATCTTGAGAGAAGTATTTAAATGTCTGCAGCAAAGAGAAAATGTTGAGTAGCAGCAGCAGCAGAAGATGCTGATGGAAAAACACTAAAGCTTTCCTGTATAACATCCTGCATTCTACTCCTGAGCCAATAAATAAACCATCTAAACTGCAGAAGAGAAGAGAAACATATCTATCACAGTGTAGGTTCATCAACACTACTAATCTTCATGGTCGTGAGGACAAATTTCACAGGCCTTGTGTCTTTTGCTTGCAATGAACTGTAATACAGATCAATAACTACTAGTAGCTAAATTGTTGACGTTTAAACTAAGGCTACATTCACACATGTGGCACAGGAATCCAGGAGGCCTACTGGATTTCCCTGGATCCGGCTTAGCCTGATAGTGCCGGCACTGCCGGGTGTCCACACCGGACCCCATTAACTATAATGGTAACTAGCGGGATTCAGCTGGATAAAAACTGTTGCGTGCAGGAATTTTTGACAGGCCAAATCCTGGCATTTATGCCGGGGAGTGGCCAGATCTCTGCCGGTTCCCATTACAATCAATGGGGTTTGGCGGGAACATGGCACTATTTGGCTGCTGGATCCAGAGAACTCCGCCAGGCTGTTTTCTGCCAGAACAGCCAGCTGGGTTCCTGTGCTGCAATTGTGAAACTAGCCTAAGGTGCAATTTTTGAAAAGAACTTCCCTGACTTCTGTATATTGGTTTAGTGGCTATGTCATGAATTGTAGAAAAGGGCCATTCTGATATAATGGAATGGACAAGGGAATGCATACCACAGAGGTAGACAATAACACTGGGCACTGAGAAAGTGATGGCCAAACGTTGGCTGGTCTCATTCCCTTTGTTCTTAGGTGGCAAGAACTTGTGTAGGACTTTCTTCTCCAGAAGAACTGCATTGTTAACAAAAAGTATGTGAAGATGACCTACAGAAATGTTATGGAGGGAGGAATAAACACCAAGTCCTTATGTCCTGGCGTCAAAACCCAGCACCACTGTAGAGGGCCAATTTTGTTTTTAACTATGGGGTCCCTCTATTCTATGTAGAATTCTGGGCATGGGATTAGGACAACCCATACAATATCTTATATTTAATACTATATTGTTTAATATGGATAATTTTATTGCATTGCTTATTCAGTCGCTTGTTCTCCATTTCAGGCATTGCTTTTCAAGAGTTTTCAAAAATTATGGAAGGAGCCTAATAAGAATGTTGGCAGCCATGCTGATGGACCTTGCCCAGCCAACAAAAGCAAGGGGGAATCAAATGATTTTCTTTCTCCATTGCCTATGGTTGCCAGTTGTGATTTAAAAAAAAAAAAGTATACACTGTATGGAGCGTTGGAAATGAGTATTTCAGCATAAAACAGGTGATACATTACCAATGAAATATGATATGAATTCATCAAAAGACTTTTTAATCTCATAGATTTGTGACAATATTTGCTGAAGATCAGAAGACTATCTATAGACTTATCTAAGGCAATAAGTTGGGTGAGATTCAGCACTTTTGCTTCATAGTCTCTGTAGGGGTTACTTAGCATCTTACAAAGATCCATGTAGCTAAAGGGGCTCTCCAGTTTAGAAAACCCATGTTGATATATTTATTACTGAATTCTGAGTTAATGGGAGGAGGGGGTTCTTCCATTCAAGATCCTTATTTATTGGCCAGGATGAAGACAAACAGCATCTCTCATTTTGAAGAACCTGTCCTGTATTACCAAGGAAGACTATTGATTTGAATAGATTCTGTGTAATGCTTAGTTTCCACTGCAGAAAATGGAGCAGAAAACCCAATGACAACTAATGAGAACCTAAGACAAAGAGATCCAGTCTTAAAGTGGTTTTCCAGGACTAAATAGCTTATTCTAAGAATAAGCTATTTATATCAGATTGTGGAAGTCTGGCACCCGTCAGGTTCTGCTGAAGCATTAGCTGTTGTTTGCATGGCAGTGCTGTTTTTTCCCATCAAAGTCTTCAACACAGATTTGAACAGAGGCTTTACCTGTGGCAGAGTAGGATTGCTGGGTGCAGATTCAGACGTTGTGGAGTAACAGGAACTGGCTTTATTGGAACATGCGTGCAGTAAGAGAAGGTCACCTTACATGGTGAACGGCACAGACAGGAAAAAGAAATCAGTGAGTCAGTGGTCCGCCCCGGGTGCCGGCTCTCACGGGGGTGCCAGCAGGCCCAGAAGCAATGAGTGCTTCCATACAGATGGAAGCGCTCATTGCTGAAGCGTTGACACCCACATACTGCAGCGGGGCAGGGAGCGGAGCGCATAGTTCCCTGCCGCCGATCACCGCCATAGGCTTCAGGCCTAGTAGGCCTGAAGCCTATGCGGTAGTGAAATCCCGGCGCAGGGGCGCGTGATGACGTCATCGTGCGCGCCTGTGCCAGGATTCAGCAGCACAGTGCCGGGACTCTGTGAGCAAGTGCAGGTGAGTATTCAGCTTTTAGTTTTATGGTTTTTTTTTCCGTTTTTTTTTTATGTGCCAACTTTGGGGGACATGAGGGGGCCGGAGTGCACAAAAGAAGACATGTGGGAAAATATAGTGGGATACTGCGTGGGGGCAACATTTTATTTTTATTTTATGTGCTAACTTTGGGGGACATGAGGGGGGTGCACACAGGAGGACGTGGGGGGGATATGGTGGGATACTGTGTGGGGGCAAATTACTATGGGAGGAATTACTATGTGGGGGGAAAATTACTATATGGGCAATGTGGGGGACACTACTGTATGGGGGCAGTGTGGGGGACACTACTGTGTGGGGGCAGTGTGGGGGACACTACTGTATGTGGGCAGTGTGGGGGACACTACTGTATGGGGGCAGTGTGGGGGACACTAGTGTATGGGGGCAGTGTGGGGGACACTACTGTATGGGGGCAGTGTGGGGGACACTACTGTATGGGGGCAGTGTGGGGGACACTACTGTATGTGGGCAGTGTGGGGGACACTACTGTATGTGGGCAGTGTGGGGGATACTACTGTGTGGGGGAAGTGTGGGGGACAATACTGTATGGGGGCAGTGTGGGGGACACTACTGTATGGGGGCAGTGTGGGAGACACTACTGTATGGGGGCAGTGTGGGGGATACTACTGTGTAGGGGCAGTGTAGGGGAGACTACTGTGTGGGGGGCAGTGTGGGGGGACACTAATGTGTGGGGGGCAGTGTGGGGGACACTACTGTATGGGGGCAGTGTGGGGGACACTACTGTGTGAGGGGCAGTGTGGGGGACACTAATGTGTGAGGGGCAGTGTGGGGGACACTAATGTGTGGGGGGCAGTGTGGGGGACACTAATGTGTGGGGAGCAGTGTGGGGGACACTACTGTGTGGGGAGCAGTGTGGGGGACACTACTGTGTGGGGGGCAGTGTGGGGGAAATTAATGTATGGGGGCAGCGTGGGGTACGTTGCTATTGGGGAGGCACTGTAGGGGCCATTCTATTATTTCTGGAGACACTATACAGGAAAAATTACCTGGAGCACAATATAGGGTGTTATTATTACTGGGGGCACTCTAGGGGACATTATAGCTGCTGATGTCCCTGGATGTAAGAGGTATGTTGTCAAGTATTGGCGGGGGCGTGCCAGAGAAATCACCCGCCCTGGGTGCCAAACACCCTGGGCACGCCACTGCAGTGAGTTCACCTCAATGTACAGGAAATACAACACATCATAGAAATGCATAGAGAGACCACAAGTGAGCATTAGGAGCATTAGTAACAGTGTCATAACTATCAGGGCTGACTCCAGGTTCATGTGGGCCCTTGGGCGATAAAGTCTCAGTGGGCCCCCTTACACAGTGATAACTCTCTGAGTACAGATAATATAGTAGATATCACCTGCAGTCCTATGTAACAGCACAGACAACACAGTCATGGCTGAGTACAGAAAATGTAGTAGTGTTACCTGCAGTCCTATGTAAAACCACAGATGACACTAGTGCTAATAATGTGTTAGTGTTATCTGCAGTCCTTTGTAAAACCACAGATAACACTAGTGCTGATAATGTGGTAGTGTTACCTGCATTCCTATGTAAAACCACAGATGACACTAGTGCTAATAATGTGGTAGTGTTGCATGCAGTCCTATGTAAAACCACAGATAACACTAGTCCTGATAATGTGGTAGTGTTACCTACATCCTTAGTGTGCTTCCCTGTGTCTCCCCCACGGACTCCATGCTGGCGGCCCTGCCTCCTCTTCCATCTTCTTCTTCTTGCCCCGCACAGAACGTCCTGATGCAGCTGCATCAAGACATAGGAACACTGTGGGCATAGTGATGGTGGCACACAGGGAGAGACACACACACACAGAGGGAGAGACACACACACACAGGGAGAGACACACACAGGGAGAGATACCTACAGGGAGAGACACACACACACACAGGGAATGACACATACACACACAGAGACACACACACAGATACACACACGGAGAGACACACACACACACAGGGACAGACAAAGAGACACACACACACAGGGACAGAGACACACACACAGGGACAGACACATAGCTAGGCCTCACCACATTCCAGCCAGGCTCCTGTCTGTACAGGAACACAGCTCTTTGCTCCTCCGGCTCCTTCCCCACTGGTCACATGGGCAGATGACATCAGGAAGGTCCTTTAGCCCGGTAGGAAACTCCATCTACCCTGTTCTGAGTCCTGGGGCCCACCCCAGCAGTGCACATGGCAAAAGTTGTCTGCATTACTGGGGTAAGCTGCCCTAGAATTCAGAACAGGCAGTTTATGAAGACCAGGACACAGCTGCAAGAGTGAGCGGGCACAGTAGGCCCCCCAGGTAGCAGTGGGCCCCAGCACTTGCCCTGGTGTGCCGGGTGCTGACGCTGGCCCTGATAACTATGAACTGCAGTCAATCCAGCAATAGAATAAGCTGTAAGTTGTATCTCCAACACCCCTTCTCAACAGCTAAGGCTTAGTCCGTTAAACCCATCTTCTTTGTAAGCCTTGAGTGTCTTTCAGCGGTCAGGGGCTTTAAAAGGATATCTGCTGTCATATCCTTAGTCGGCAATAAAGTAACTCGAGAAGTCTCTGTTCTTGAAGATCCCTAAGAAAGTGGAACTTCACATCAATGTGCTTGGTTCTCGAGTTAACTCTTTCCATCTGCACAAGAGCAAGGCATCCTTAATTGTCCTCAAAGATTTTTGTTGGTCCCAAATCTGTTAACAGTTGTTTCAGCCATATAACTTCTTGGCTTGCCTGCGCAGCTGCAACGTACTCTGCTTCAGTAGAAGATGGTGTAACAGAGAGCTGCTTTCTGCTAGTCCAACTGATAGCACCTCCTGACAGAAGAAATAAGTAGCCACTGGTAGATTTTCTGTCGCTGGTGTCTCCGGCCTAGTCAGCATCCACATATCCTGTTAGGGTGCTTTCATCACTCGCTAGTAACTTTAGCTTGTAGTGCAAAGTCCCTTTAAGGTAGCGAATGATTCGCTTTACAGCATTCCAGTCCATCTGACTTGGCATTGAAACCTTTCTGCATAGGATTCCAATAGTTGCTGCAATGTCAGGCCTTATAGCAGTGGTAAGGTACAGCAATTTCCCTATTGCTTTCCTGTACTCAGTATTAGTTGGTAACGGGGTATCTTGGCTGTTCATCTCCTTCAGGTCGTTGGTTTCTATGGGAGACTTTACTGGTTTGGCATCTTCCATTCTAAATGTTTCAATTATTTCTTGTATTTTGTGTCCTTGGTTCAGGAGAAGGCTGCCATCTTCCTCTCTCTCTCAATCTGAATACCGGGGTAATTCTTTATGTCGCCAAGATCTTTGGTCTTAAAGTGCTGATTTAGGGTTCGCAGTATTTCTGCTTCATCCTCTTCTTGCTCAAAACAAATCAGGATGTCGTCCACATAAATAAGCATGTAGATCCATCTGTCAATTTCTTTGTGTATAAGCAGGGGTCTGCTTTACTCCTTTTGAAAGTCCTGATGTGTAAGCACTTCATTTATTTTTATATTCCACGCTCTGGATGCTTGCTTTAGACCATATACAGTGCCTTGCAAAAGTATTTACACCCCCCCTTGACTTTTTTTTGTGTTTTGTTACATTACAGTTACAATGTTTTGTTAATCTGAATTTTATGTGATGGATCAGAACACAATAGTCTAAGTTGGTGAAGTGAAATGAGAAAAATATATAAATAAAACTATTGTTCAGAAACAGAAAACAGAAAATTGGCATGTGCGTATGTATTCACACCCTTTATTATGAAGCCCATAAAAAGCTCTGGTGCAACCAATTACCTTCAGAAGTCACATAATTAGTGTAATGATGTCCACCTGTGTGCAATCTAAATGTCACATGATCTGTCATTACATATACACACCTTTTTTGAAAGGCCCCAGAGGCTGCAACACCTAAGCAAGAGGCATCACTAACCAAACACTGCCATGAAGACCAAGGAACTCTCCAAACAAGTAAGGGACAATGTTGTTGAGAAGTATAAGTCAGGGTTAGGTTATAAAAAAAATATCCAAATCTTTGATGATCCCCAGGAGCACCATCAAATCTATTATAACCAAATGGAAAGAACATGGCACAACAGCAAACCTGCCAAGAGATGGCCGCCCACCAAAACTCACAGACCGGGCAAGGAGGGCATTAATCAGAGAGGCAGCACAGAGACCTAAGGTAACCCTAGAAGAGCTGCAGAGTTCCACAGCAGAGACTGGAGTATCTGTACATAGGATGACAATAAGCCCTACGCTCCATAGAGTTGGGCTTTATGGCAGAGTGACCAGAAGAAAGCCATTACTTTCAGCAAAAAAACAAAAAGGCACGTTGTGAGTTTGCGTAGAGGCATGTGGGAGACTCCCAAAATGTATGGAGGAAGGTGCTCTGGTTTGATGAGACTAAAATTAAACTTTTTGCCCATCAAAGAAAACGCTATGTCTGGCACAAACCCAACTAATCACATCACCCAAAGAATACCATCCCCACAGTGAGACATGGTGGTGGCAGCATCATGCTGGGGGGATGGGACTAGGAAACTGGTCAGAGTTGAGCTAAAGATGGATGGTGCTAAATACAGGGATATTCTGGAGCAAAACCTGTCCCACTCTGCGTGATTTGAGGCTAGGACGGAGGTTCACCTTCCAGCAGGACAATGACCCCAAACACACGGCTAAAGCAACACTTGACTGGTTCAAGGGGAAACTTGTAAATGTATTGGAATGGCCGAGTCACAGCCCAGATCTCAATCCAATAGAAAATCTGTGGTCAGACTTAAAGATTCGCTGTTCACAAGCGCAAACCATCCAACTTGAAGGAGCTGGAGCAGTTTTGCAACGAGGAATGGGCAAAAATCCCAGCGGTAAGATGTGGCAAGCTCATAGAGACTTATCCAAAGTGACTTGGAGCTGTGACTGCCTCAAAAGGTGTCTCTACAAAGTATTGACTTTAGGGGGTGAATAGTTACGCACATTGACATTTCCTGTTATTTTGTCCTATTTGTTGTTTGCTTCACAATAAAAAAAGAAAAAAAAAAACATCTTCAAATTTGTGGACATGTTCTGTGAATTAAATGACCGTATGTATTTTGCGGTCTGCAAAAAACGGATCCGCACAAAAAATACGGATGACATCCATATGCATTCCGCATTTTGCAGAACGGAACAGCTGGTGAATACCTCTATGTTTGATATCTGAATTAACCATTATATCCTCAACTATACACATTGGGATCTTATTTATTAATCTATTTATACAAATATTGCTGAATTTAATCCTGTTTTATTGCTTTTTTATCGCTGTTCTATTTTACTATTTATATCATCGCTAGTACCAAAAAAAAAATAAAAAAATAATGTTTTATCTGCTCTCCTTTTTACTGTATTGCCGATATTATATTGTGTTTTTATTGTGCTTTCATTGTGTTTTTGCTGCTATAAGTAATTAAAGATCCCTATACTTTCAGTGAGTGCCCCACTTCTATTCTTTATTCGCTTATCTCTATCAGACTGGGTGCTGTCTGTTAGTGGGTGCACCTCTTTTGGATCCCCATCTCATTTTAGTGCGACATTTCCTATATTAGGTTCACTAAATATTGTACATTTTTTTAATGCAAACATCAGGCCAGACTTTTAACTACATGCAGCTAGTAACAGCAAACTGAGGGTATACGTGATATTGCAATGTTTTGCAGCATACATCCACAATTACACCTGCTACCGATCCTGCTGTTGACACTGCGCTGCCGTAGCTGACAATGGCACTCCTTCTGTTACAATAAATATTACTAAAGCGTGGGGAGTAGTCCTGATAGTATTAAGTGTGGTGACAGGCAAAGTGCAAATGGGAGGCCAGATGTGTTAGAATGCAAGTAGGCGACGGGAGGAAAGGTGACAAGTGTGAGCGCTGCCGCTCACAGACACAACACAGACATGTGACAATAATAAGTGTCACCATAAAGATGACAGAATCAGTAACTCAAGGGAAATACAGGCTGTCATTTGGAATATGGAGCATAAGTGACAGCAGATGTAGCCGCCACCCCGAGGCATGGACGAGCTTCCTAGCCTCCCCTCTGTCACTGCGACATGTAACACTGTGTTATCAATTCCCTGTATGCAGGGTGAAGGCAGGTGTGCTGGCCATAGCCGTACCGTGGACTGCAGCCTGAAATCCACACACATTAATAGTAGCAATGATTTGTAACTGTTTATATACAGTTAGGTCCATATATATTTTTGGACAGAGACAACATTTTTCTAATTTTTGTTCTGTACATTACAACAGTGGATTTTGAACAGAACAATTCAGGTGCAGTTGAAGTTCAGACTTTCAGCTTGAATTCAGAGGGTTGAACAAAATTATTGCATAAAAATATGAGGAACTATAGCATTTTTTAAACTCAATCCCTTCATTTTAGGGGCTCAAAAGTAATCGGACAAATTCAATAATTGTAAATAAAATGTTGATTTCTAATACTTGGTTGAAAGCCCTTTGTTGGCAGTGGCTGCCTGAAGTCTTGACCTCATGGACATCACCAGACACTGTGTTTCCTCCTCTTTAATGCTCGGCCCGGCCTTTACTGCCGTGGTTCTTAGTTGCTGTTTGTTTGTGGCCTTTCTGTCTGAAGTTTAGTCTTTAACAAGTGAAATGCTCTATTGGGTTCAGATCAGGTGACGGACTCGGCCATTCAAGAATATTCCACTTCTTTAATAAACTCCTGGGTCGCTTTGGTTTATGTTTTGAGTAATTGTCTATCTGTATTATGAAACGCTGACCAATCAGTTTGGCTGGATTTGAGCACACAGTACAGTTGCAAGAAAAAGTATGTGAACCCTTTGGAATTATATAGATTTCTGTACAAATTGGTCATAAAATGTGATCTGATCGTCATCTAAGTCACAACACTAGACAATCACAGTCTGCTTAAACTAATAACACACAAAGAATTAAATGTTACCATGTTTTTATTGAACACACCATGTAAACATTCACAGTGCAGGTGGGAAAAGTATGTGAACCCCTAGACTAATGACATCTCCAAGAGCTAATTGGAGTGAGGTGTCAGCCAACTGGAGTCCAATCAATGAGATGAGATTGGAGGTGTTGGTTACAGCTGCCCTATAAAAAACACACACCAGTTCTGGGTTTGCTTTTCACAAGAAGCATTGCCTGATGTGAATGATGCCTCGCACAAAAGAGCTCTCAGAAGACCTACGATTAAGAATTGTTGACTTGCACAAAACTGGAAAGGGTTATATAAGTATCTTCAAAAGCCTTGCTGTTCATCAGTCCACGGTAAGACAAATTGTCTATAAATGGAGAAAGTTCAGCACTGCTGCTACTCTCCCTAGGAGTGGTCGTCCTGTAAAGATGACTACAAGAGCACAGCACAGACTGCTCAATGAGGTGAAGAAAAATCCTAGAGTGTCAGCTAAAGAATTACAAAAGTCTCTGGCATATGCTAACATCCCTGTTAGCGAATCTACGATACGTAAAACACTAAACGAGAATGGATTTCATGGGAGGATACCACAGAGGAAGCCACTGCTGTCCAAAAAAAAACATTGCTGCACGTTTACAGTTTGCACAAGAGCACCTGGATGTTCCACAGCAGTACTGGCAAAATATTCTGTGGACAGATGAAACCAAAGTTGAGTTTGGAGGAAACACACAACACTATGTGTGGAGAAAAAGAGACACAGCACACCAACAACAAAACCTCATCCCAACTGTGAAGTATGGTGGTGGGGGCATCATGGTTTGGGACTGCTTTGCTGCGTCAGGGCCTGGACGGATTGCTATCATCGAAGGAAAAAGGAATTCCCAAGTTTATCAAGACATTTTGCAGGAGAACTTAAGGCCATCTGTCCACCAGCTGAAGCTCAACAGAAGATGGATGTTGCAACAGGACAACGACCCAAAGCATAGAAGTAAATCTATAACAGAATGGCTTAAACAGAAGAAAATACGCCTTCTGGAGTGGCCCAGTCAGAGTCCTAACCTCAACCCAATTGAGATGCTGTGGCAAGACCTCAAGAAAGCGATTCACACCAGACATCCCAAGAATATTGCTGAAGTGAAACAGTTCTGTAAAGAGAAATGGTCAAGAATTACTCTTGACCGTTGTGCACGTCTGATCTGCAACTACAGGAAACGTTTGGTTGAAGTTATTGCTGCCAAAGGAGGTTCAACCAGTTATTAAATCCAAGGGTTCACATACTTTTTCCACCTGCACTGTGAATGCTTACATGGTGTGTTCAATAAAAACATGGTAGCATTTTATTCTTTGTGTGTTATTAGTTTAAGCAGACTGTGATTGTCTATTGTTGTGACTTAGATGAAGATCAGATCACATTTTATGACTAATTTGTGCAGAAATCCATATCATTCCAAAGGGTTCACATACTTTTTCTTGCAACTGTATGTCTCTGAAAACCCCAGAATTCATTTGGGTGCTTCTGACCTGTGTCACATCATCAATAAACACTAGGGTGCCAGTGCCACTGGCAGCCATGCATGTCCAAGCCATCACACTGCCTCCGCCGTGTTTTACAGATGATGGGGTATGCTTTGGATCATGAGCTGTACCATGCATTCCCCATATTTTTTTGTTGATCTTGGTTTCATCTGTCCAAAGAATGTTCTTTCAGAAGTGTGCTGGTTTTTTAAGATTATTTTTTTTAGAAAAGTCCAATCTAGCCTTCCTATTCTTGAGGCTTATGAGTGGCTGCACCGTGCAGTGAACACTCTGTATTTCCTTTCATGCAGTCTTCTCTTTATGGTAGATTTGGATATTGATACACCTATATCCTGGAGAGTGTTGTTCACTTGGTTGGCTGTTGTGAAGGAATTTCTCTTCACCATGGTAGTTATTCTGCGATCATCCACCACTGTTGTCTTCCGTGGGCGTCCAGGTCTTTTTGCATTGTTGAGGTCACCAGTGCTTTCTTTCTCAGGATGTACCAAACTCCAGATTTTGCCACTCCTAAGGCCCCTTTCACACGAGCGTCGATGAAGAGGTTCCGGATGCGTTGCGTGAAACCCGCGCGAGTGTGCATGTAATTTCAGTCAGTTTTGTCTGTGATTGCATTGCGTTGTTCAGTTTTTTATGAGTGAGTGCAAAGCGTTTTAATGCGTTTTGCACGCATGTGATAAAAAACAGAATGTTGGTACCCAGACCCGAACCCGGACTTCTTCACTGAAGTTCGGGTTTGGTTTCGGTGTTCTGTAGATTTTATTATTTTCCATTATAACATGGTTGTAATGGAAAATAATAGCATTCCTTAATACAGAATGCTAAGTCAAATAACCATTGAGGGTTAAAAAATAATAAAAAAAATTACTCACCTCATCCACTTGATCGCGCAGCCGTTATCGTCTTTTTTCTTCTTCTTGCAGGACCTGCAAAAGGACCTGCGCTGACGTCATGTGCTGAGCGCGGTGACGCCAGCGCAGGTCCTGCTGAATGAAGATCGAAGGTTCTTCTATCTTCATTCAGCAGGACCTGCGCTGACTTCACCATATGGAAAGGAGCTGAAACTCCTAAACCCTTCATCCAATTTTAATGTGGATACCCTTAAATGAAAGCTAAAAGTCTGGACTTTAGGTCCATGTCCATTATATAACTATAACTTGAATATGTTTTAGTAAACAGGTAATAAAAACTAAATTTGTGTCAGTGTCCAAATATATATGGACCTAACTGTATCCGGCGTGCGGAATCGTTCAATGACTGACTTTCCTAGGAATCCATGAAAGCTTTTCTATTTTATAAAAAAAAAAATAAGTCACGGGCTGGCATAGCAAGTTTTGGAAATTGGTGAAATTTAACAAAAATTTTAATACATTTTGGAGTATCATAAATAGAGACGAGCAACGTTTTGAAAAATTTGATTCAGCAACTTCGCTGATGTTCGCCACAAAATTTGATTAGTTCTCAATTAATTTGTCACGAATCGCTAAAAATCAGGTATAGCCAGGACACTCTGCCATAGGGTACAGCCACACAGGGCATCCGTGCTGGGGGCAGCCTGCGTCCATGCTGCGGTGAAGAACCGTTTGGCTAATTACCTAACAGCTGCCTTTCATTTGATAATGAAGACCGCACTGTATAGTCCTTCTTCATTGGTAATGGCTGTGCCACAATGGGGCTATTGCTGGTATGGGGTTTGGCTGGTTAGTGGGGGCACAATATGCATATTATTGATGTTCTGGCCTGCAATCTCTTGCAGGTTACTTGACAGTAAACACTGATTATTAATCAGCTCTGGCATACCCACTTCTCTAACGCCAGCGCTTTCCTGCCCTACAGGTGGGAGCCCTTCTTCTGCCATCTGCTTTTCCTCCTTTTCCACATCATCTAATATCAATGAAAATATGTCACCAGGAGCATCCAGCTCCTCCTCCTTGATTGACAGAGCCAGAGAGCGCTCTCGTCCCCTGACTGGCCCTGTCTGCGTTCTAAATCTCGCGCCTGCGCCGATGACGTCACATCTACACCCGGCGCAGGCGCATTGAGGAAGGAGCAACCGAGCGACCGTCCTCCTCTCAGAGCGCCTGCGCCGACTGAAGACTGGTACGGCGCAGGCGCGAGATTTAGAACGCAGACAGGGCCAGCCAGGGGACGAGAGCGCTCGCTGGCCCTGTCAATCAACAGGAGGAGGGGGCGTTTTTTTTAAGCAGGATGCGGCTGCTACCAGCAAGTCACCGCCCTACTTGCTGGTAGAGAGGAAATTTACATATTATAAAAGTGCAGTTTTTAAAGAAACCACTGAACGAAAAAGGGTAAGAGAACTATATAGTGAAAAATCGCAGTATAAGGATTTTAAGTAGCCCAAAAATGAAAAATGACTTTTGGGGGTGACAGAAGCCCTTTAATCAAGTGTATTTAGAAAGGTGCTTCATTTTGGATTTAGGAAGTAAATGATCAATAATAAAAATAAATACATAGGTGTCCATAGCCTTTAAAGATAAGGATACAGAATACTTTTGTAATTGCATGTAATTATAAATACCACTTGTTTAATAAGATTCCGTCTATAGCAACCGCTCAAGATGGATCAAGATGTCTTCTCAAGATGGCCGCCGATGCCCTTACCCTGAGGCTAAGACTTTCCTCCCTAACTACCCAGAATTCATTCAGGTCTTCTCGGGAACGCGCAGCCTCACCCCAACCAAATGGCTTTCTCCAGACCTTAACACACCCTCTTCCTCCTGAGTAGTCGATTGCAAATATTTTAATCGCTAATTTTTATCGTGAATATTCTAATCACAAATTTTTAGCGTGAATATCGTTACTATCCTGGTCCGTACAGGAGCGTGTACACAGCGTTCAGGACTGCCCACTACTACGCCCTCCCGGGAATTGCCTGCTCACTGGCTGAGGAGACTGCTGCCTATTACATGCGGTGATCTCCTCAGCAACATGAGGAGGAGCGATCGCCTATGCCAGTGCTCGTCCCCATGCTGTACAGTGGTTTGCCAGTGGCATATCGTAATTAGACAGCACAATCTGCTGCTGGAAAATACTGATCTTTCAGCATCCAATGATAAAGCGTTTGTTCGTTCATCGTGCAATCGGCGGCAGTATTACACTGCAAGATAATGGCTAACGACCGTTCATACGAATGCTCATTAGCGATCATCGGGCAGAAAATATGCCCATGTAATACACCCTTAGAATGTGTCGCTGTGGGTAATTCCTTCAGGCCATTGCTCCGTAGGGCTGCTGCATTATGAGGAGGGTACACTCTTTCTTCACTTGAGGCACTCCCTATAGTTGGGGCTCCTGCCTGACTGGTAGTTTGGGGTGACCTTGATGTTGGTAGTAGTATGGGTGCCTGGCAGAAGGTGTAGTAGCACAATGGCCAGCATATGGTGTGTTAGGAGTCAGGAAATAAGGCCAGAGCTAGACAAGCACTGTAAATGTCTCTTTTTACTTGAGCGCAAAATAGGAGTTGTAGCACACTAAACAATAATCTGTATACAGTGCAAATCCTAACACTCTTGATATGCTATTTTTCTTAAGTCTCTCCCTCTAGAATGTCTGTCAAGCAATTGTAATATGGTAATTGGGGCTGTAGTGTCCACTGCCGGATACAGGTTTCAAAGGCATGTCTGTCCGGGATGTGGTAAAGAGTAATGGGTGTCTTAAGTGTAGTCCCTCACAAGCAGCAGAGTATGTATAGCTGTGATCACAGGTTACCTTGCTGACTCCTACACTTGGCCGTGTAGATTCTGAGCTCTGGTCTTTCTTTCCCTTTTTCTTGCCATAGCTGAAGCAGTAACTACCACAGAGATCTATTTCCTGAGGATGCTGAGGTTCCTCCATACCAAACCCTTAAAGGGGTTGTCTCACTTCAGCAAGTGGCATTTGTCATGTAGAGAAAGTTAAGACAAGGCACTTACTAGCGTATTGTGATTGTCCATGTTGACTCCTTTGCTGACTTGATCCATTTTTCTATCACATTATACACGGCTTGTATCCAGGGATTATTACCTCCCTGCAATCCAACAGCGGTGGCCGTGCTTGCACACTATTATAAAAAAAAAAAAAGGAATCAAGACAAGTCAATAATACTCACTCCCTTCGTATTTATTCATGGATGGATCATGCCAATGATTTTTGGCAAAAACTCCCAGTATTTCAGCATTGCAGGTATATAGTGAAGTGAAGCCACCATAACACAAAGAAAACTCGGCCAATCGTTTCAGTCTTCCTTCCTCCAAAATAAACTAATATTTTCCAAAGTAACAACAAAAAGAACATTTTCAATAACTTTTTAATTTTTTTTAAGAAGTATGATTTCTTTAGTAATGGATGGACAGTGACATGAGTTAGATTAGCCGTTGCTGGCTTGAATTCTCCCCGATCACTTAAATCCCGCAGCGTGTTAGAATACACGATGACAAATCTACTTGTTTTCTTGAACAGCGTGAAAAGCTCCTATTGTTTCCGGGGGAAAAAAATAAATGAAATAAACTATTTTTTCATGTTGCTAGAAAGAAAAGTTTTGGCTGGCACCTCCACCGGAGCACTGACAGACTGGGCCACTTGACAAGACACCACTTTATTTGCACAAAAAGGGCAGAGAATTTGAAAGACTAACTTGTTTATTCTTAGTAACAAACACTTTCCTCTTGTTTCTGGTAATTTCAGGCCTGTCAACGAGCAGGATTGAGCAGTACAAAAACTTCACAGGGAAAAAGAAGGGGAAACTGTTTTAAAGCACCCCCACGCTGACAAAAATGCACAGGTCTAATTACCCTGTCCATTGCCGATTCTTTATTTTTATTTTTTTCCTACAAATATCATTTAAATGCTTTACGTTTTTTGAAAAGTTATTCACTAATGTATATCTGCCAAGCAACGTTACATTTCAGTAGGAAAACAGACTTCCAGCCGCAGACGGTACTTACTTTTTGAACGTTATGGGAGTAAATATATTCAGCAAATTGATTGAATGATTGTATACAAAGACATTACATGGAGAAAAAAAAAAGAACAGAGTAAACCATGTTGTTTTAAAAGCTGTCAACATTTGGCGCATAACAAAAAATTCTTAAGTGGAAGGAAAAGTTATTTCCGAACTTAGATATATTACACTGTATTACATTCATTTGCTGGTAATACAAAAAAAAAAAACTCTTTCTGTCCGAATGGTCTTGGATATAATAAAATAGTCGTCAGGGGAAGCCACCTTAAAAATTGGGCACCTGGGGTGAAATGATTCTATATTGACGCATGACGGGGGACATTTACTACTCTATTTATGCCACTTTTGTGGCATAAAACAGGTGGCACATTTTGTGGCATGCCATTTGTGCAGCAAAATTAGCACCCTTTCCTCCTAGAAAAAAAGGAGGCATGGAAAATGGCTTAAATCTATGCCAGAATGAGGGCTGGCGTAGAGTTAAGTGTAATGCGCGGCCTGCCGGAAGAAGCGCCAAATTTGTGTAGAGGCAGCACACAGGGACATTTTGCCATGCCGGTCTTAATAAATTTCCCCTGAAGTTTGCTATAACGCTATCATACTTACAAATACATGCACGCAGTCCGATCCCCTTATTAAAAAGTAGCTAACAAATCTCAAAATGCGGTGTACAAATATAATGCTGCCATACTGTACACATACAGTACAGACCAAAAGTTTGGACACACCTTCTCATTCAAAGAGTTTTCTTTATTTTCATGACTATGAAAATTGTAGATTCACACTGAAGGCATCAAAACTATGAATTAACACATGTGGAATTATATACATAACAAAAAAGTGTGAAACAACAGAAAATATGTCATATTCTAGGTTCTTCAAAGTAGCCACCTTTTGTTTTGATTACTGCTTTGCACACTCTTGGCATTCTCTTGAAGAGCTTCAAGAGGTAGTCACCTGAAATGGTCTTCACTTCACAGGTGTGCCCTGTCAGGTTTAATAAGTGGGATTTCTTGCCTTATAAATGGGGTTGGGACCATCAGTTGCGTTGTGGAGAAGTCAGGTGGATACACAGCTGATAGTCCTACTGAATAGACTGTTAGAATTTGTATTATGGCAAGAAAAAAGCAGCTAAGTAAAGAAAAACGAGTGGCCATCATTACTTTAAGAAATGAAGGTCAGTCAGTCAGCCGAAAAATTGAGGAAAACTTTGAAAGTAAGGGCTATTTGACCATGAAGGAGAGTGATGGGGTGCTGCGCCAGATGACCTGGCCTCCACAGTCACCGGACCTGAACCCAATCGAGATGGTTTGGGGTGAGCTGGACCGCAGTGTGAAGGCAAAAGGGCCAACAAGTGCTAAGCATCTCTGGGAACTCCTTCAAGACTGTTGGAAGACATTTCAGGTGACTACCTCTTGAAGCTCTTTAAGAGAATGCCAAGAGTGTGCAAAGCCGTAATCAAAGCAAAAGGTGGCTACTTTGAAGAACCTAGAATATGACATATTTTCAGTTGTTTCACACTTTTTTGTTATGTATATAATTCCACATGTGTTAATTCATAGCACATGTGATCACTGAGACCAGGGACTGGTCACAGCAGTCACAGGAACAAGCCAATTCCGGTCCAGCAGGAATCGGAAGTGGCGGGGAAGTGGCAGTGTCGGCACAAGTGGAGGCTGCAGGCAGGTGACTGGGTGATGTATTTAAATAGGCGCCAGTTCTGACCACTGGGATTGTCGGCTCCTAGGTTGGACAACCCCTTTAAGTCCAGCCCTGGCAATAAACACTAGTTTGGTGAAGATGGTCTTTGATTTTGGTGGACTTTTTCATACTTAGCTCCTGCCATAGGAAATCTCTTTATTGTTGTTAATGGGTTTCATGAACATATGGGTTTGAGGTTGTCATCGGAGAAAGTGATCTTGGAGGTCTCAGAGGTGGAGACCCCAAGTGACTACATACTTATCACCTGTATATACAGGTCCTTCTAAAAAAAATTGCATATTGTGAAAAGTTCATTATTTTCTGTAATGTACTGATAAACATTAGACTTTCATATATTTTAGATTCATTACACACAACTGAAGTAGTTCAAGCCTTTTATTGTTTTAATATTGATGATTTTGGCATACAGCTCATGAAAACCCAAAATTCCTATCTAAAAAATTTAGCATATCATGAAAAGGTTCTCTAAACGAGCTATTAACCTAATCATCTGAATCAACTAATTAACTCTAAACACCTGCAAAAGATTCCTGAGGCTTTTAAAAACTCCCAACCTGGTTCATTACTCAAAACCGCAATCATGGGTAAGACTGCCGACCCGACTGCTGTCCAGAAGGCCATCATTGACACCCTCAAGCAAGAGGGTAAGACACAGAAATAAATTTCTGAACGAATAGGCTGTTCCCAGAGTGCTGTATCAAGGCACCTCAGTGGGAAGTCTGTGGGAAGGAAAAAGTATGGCAGAAAACGCTGCACAACGAGAAGAGGTGACTGGACCCTGAGGAAGATTGTGGAGAAGGACCGATTCCAGACCTTGGGGGACCTGCGGAAGCAGTGGACTGAGTCTGGAGTAGAAACATCCAGAGCCACCGTGTACAGGCGTATGCAGGAAATGGGCTACAGGTGCCGCATTCCCCAGGCCAAGCCACTTTTGAACCAGAAACAGCGGCAGAAGCGCCTGACCTGGACTACAGAGAAGCAGCACTGGACTGTTGCTCAGTGGTCCAAAGTACTTTTTTCGGATGAAAGCAAATTTTGCATGTCATTCGGAAATCAAGGTGCCAGAGTCTGGAGGAAGACTGGGGAGAGGGAAATGCCAAAATGCCTGAAGTCCAGTGTCAAGTACCCACAGTCAGTGATGGTCTGGGGTGCCATGTCAGCTGCTGGTGTTGGTCCACTGTGTTTTATCAAGGGCAGGGTCAATGCAGCTAGCTATCAGGAGATTTTGGAGCACTTCATGCTTCCATCTGCTGAAAAGCTTTATGGAGATGAAGATTTCATTTTTCAGCACGACCTGGCACCTGCTCACAGTGCCAAAACCACTGGTAAATGGTTTACTGACCATGGTATTACTGTGCTCAATTGGCCTGCCAACTCTCCTGACCTGAACCCCATAGAGAATCTGTGGGATATTGGGAAGAGAAAGTTGAGAGACGCAAGACCCAACACTCTGGATGAGCTTAAGGCCGCTATCGAAGCATCCTGGGCCTCCATAACACCTCAGCAGTGCCACAGGCTGATTGCCTCCATGCCACGCCGCATTGAAGCAGTCATTTCTGCAAAAGGATTCCCGACCAAGTATTGAGTGCATAACTGAACATAATTATTTAAAGGTTGACTTTTTTTGTAATAAAAACACTTTTCTTTTATTGGTCGGATGAAATATGCTAATTTTTTTAGATAGGAATTTGGGGTTTTCATGAGCTGTATGCCAAAATCATCAATATTAAAACAATAAAAGGCTTGAACTAATTCAGTTGTGTGTAATGAATCTAAAATATATGAAAGTCTAATGTTTATCAGTACATTACAGAAAATAATGAACTTTATCTGTGGGGCACACCAATTAAGCTGCCTATACACATCAGATTAATGGGGGGGGGGGGGGGGGGTGAACATATATTTAGCCAATAGCCATTCCTTCCATAAACAGCTTAGGACCATGAAAGTTAACTAAGATGGGAAGAGGCAACAACTGTTCTTAAATTCAAAGCAATAACAGTGTTAGACTGGTTAGAGATTAATGGTATATAGATAATAGGATATCCGCAGAAAATTAAAGTACAGTTTTACTTTAAGAACCATTATAAGGGATTTGACCATATAACTGTAAAACAGAAGTTAGAGCAACCACCAAAGTTTGGTCATTATCTTTGTATTCTTGTAACGGAATGCCTGGCACCCCAACTGGTTACCTCCGTTGATGGATGCTCCTAGTGCTTCCTGAGGGCTCCAAGCACTCCACTTGACATCGTAAGCACTGCAGACCCCACGAACCGCCGCAGCTTGTTTGGGGTCTCGCCGTCTCCTACCCACCCTGGACCTACGACAAGGCTCCGGGCTCCAGTGGGTGAACCTCTCTTCCTTCAGATAGGGATGCAGGAACAAGCTCTTAAAAGAGCTCAGTGATTATAGCCAGGGGAGTATACAGCATATAGCAATCCCCAGTGTAGATACAGCCTTTCCCCCCACACATGAGACGAGGCTCTATGTTGAGGGTAAAACATGAACTCTTTAATGGGGCTACATGTCAGCCTTTTATGCAGCGTCCTCCAGCAATGGACACTCCCCGTGGGGACCTTCTGGAAGACTGCGACAGTTTAAATATTAGCCAATCACATGCATTTACAGTATTGAAACCTTCCCAGCGACTACCCCCCACTGTCTGTGACACAATCAACAAAATACAATGGGCATTGCCTGTAATACATTTACCAAACACAATTAACAAAACACAATAGGCTCTGCCTGTGATACAATTACCAAACATAATGGGCTAACATAATCACTCACAGGCAGAAAACACAAATTTTTCCCAAAACACAGAAAACACCTCAAAACCCCACATATCCCCATAATATATATAATTATACATCCATGGTTAGCTCTGATCTGGGCTAACAACAGATCCAAAAATCACCCAGATCCGAGCAGGGGTTCCTGAATCCCTCTTCACGCAGTCCCCAGCCGCCATGCCCTGACCAACGCAGTTACTGGGAAGGTCTACTTAACCACTGACACATGGACAAGTGCTTTCGGCCAGGGACGCTGCATTTCCCTGACGGCACACTGGGTGAACGCTGTGGAGGCCGGGAGCAAGTCGTACCCTGGGATGGCACAGGTGCTACCGATGCCAAGGATTGCCGGCCCTAATTCCATCAGGGTTTCCACCACCATCTACGTTAGTGGTAGATTTAGGCTGTGTGGTCGGTCTGCCTTCTTCTTCAAAGTTAGTATATGGGCCATAATCCTGAGGCAAAAGCCTGGAAAACAGGCCCCTCCAAAACCCAGTGGCGAGGTTATTTTTGCCACAATTCTCTACGGAGCTATTGACATTCTTCGTGCCGCCCTATTGGTTGTCACTTTTGAATTAACATCTCAGAAATGGATGACTGATTTTGTCTGCATGTTCTGTCAATAATGGTCACAATGCACTGAAAAGCTAATTCAAAGGCATCAACCAATATGGCTGCACTTCCTGTTATTACTTTTGCTAAAATGGCCACCACAAGAAAACAGAAAATTGTCAATGTCTCTACACTACGTTATATATGAATTATTTCACAATGTACATACAGCACTTTATACATCACAATCACATACCTACACTTGTACACAGATCTATTATATATTATATCTATATACAATATGTTTTGTATATTATAGCTATATGCAGCATATTGTGTATACTATACCTATTAGTGTTGATCAAGCATGCTCGCCCAAACACCAGTTCGGCTCGAGCATCTCGATGCTCGCCACATGGAGGTATTCGGCCGAATACCGCATGTGCTCAAGCGCAATGCTCGTGTCTCCTCCCCACATGTTTGTTGGCTGCTACGCAGGTAATAAATATGCAGGTAAGTACTGCCCTTCACTGTAATGCCATAGCCATGTTGGTTACTGGCATTACAGTGATTGGCTGGCCGGAACGCGTCATTGGGTGCTATATAGCACCCGATGACATGTGTTCGGCTCAGTGTTAGTCAGAGAGCTGTGCTGAAGAAGGGAAAGATAGTGTAGGGAGTGAAATTTTTATTTAAGTTGAAAAACTTGTCAGAGACCCAAAAGTCCTTTTAAGGACTATTGTGTGTGGCAGCAGCAATATATATTTTTAGCGCAACCTGCTCTAAATTGCTAAAACTTTACACACCCAAAAATCCTTTTAAGGACTATTGTTGTGTGTGCAGCAGCAATATATATTTTTAGCGCAACACGCTAAATTGGTGAAACTTTACAGACCTAAAAGTCCTTTTAAGGACTATTGTGTGTGGCAGCAATATCTATATTTAGCGCATCCTGCACTAAATAGCGTGCAACAGTTAGGCCGCTGCAGACAGCGACATTATCTGCGCTACATCTCCTGTGTAACATGTGCGCATCCCAAAAATATCTGCGACATCCAGTGTACTTTTTCCGTAGACGGTGTCCGCTGCGGACAGTGACAATACCTGAGGTACATCTCCTGTGTAACATTTCCACATCCCTAATACCTGTGACATTCCCTGTAATTGTTTATTAGCCGCTGGTGACAGCATTGACATTATCTGCAGTATATCTCCTGTGTGATGTTTCCACATCCCAAATGCCTGTGACATTCCCTGTAATTTTGTATTTAACCGCTGGTGACATCAGCGACATTATCTGCGGTACTTCTCCTGTGTAACGTTTCCACATCCCAAATACCTGTGACATTCCCAGTAATTTTAAATTAGCGGCTGCCGCTGCTGACATCAGCGACATTATCTGCGGTATTTCTCCTGTGTAACGTTTCCACATCCCTAATACCTGTGACATTCCCTGTAATTGTTTATTAGCCGCTGGTGACAGCATTGATATTATCTGCGGTATATCTCCTGTGTGATGTTTCCACATCCCAAATGCCTGTGACATTCCCTGTAATTTTGTATTAACCGCTGGTGACATCAGCGACATTATCTGCGGTACTTCTCCTGTGTAACGTTTCCACATCCCAAATACCTGTGACATTCCCAGTAATTTTAAATTAGCAGGCTGCCGCTGCTGACATCAGCGACATTATCTGCGGTATTTCTCCTGTGTAACGTTTCCACATCCCAAATACCTGTGACATTCCCTGTAATTTTTTATTAGCCACTGCTGACATCGGCGAAATTATCTGTAGTATATCTCCTGTGTGACGTCTCCACATCCCAAATACCTTTTTTTTTTTAAATTTGCGCTTACACTTACAAATCCTACACTACTGTACGTGTGACATACTTTCAAGCATATATAACACTTAATATGAAGAAGGCGAGCAGTAAGGGACAGGGAAGTGGCCGTGATGCTGATGGTGTATGCAGAGGCCGTGGCCCTGGGCACGGTGAAACTGTGCCTGCTGCCAAAGCACAAGAAAAACAATAATCACGATACCTAGCTTCATGTCCCAGTTTGCAGGGCGGCACAGGACAACGCTCTCAAAGTCAGACCAGTGCGACCAGGAGGTCGGTTGGATTGCAGCATATAATGCTTCCAGTTGGTTAAGCACCACCCTGTCTTCCACCAAGTCCAGTCTCAGTAGCCAAGAGTCTGGTCAACACAATCCTCAACCTGATCCTCCTTTCTCCCACCATGGAGAGTCTTGCCAAACAAGTGATCCCACACTCGGATTTTCCGAGGAGCTCTTTTCAGCACTATTCTTTCATTTGGCCCTCTCGACAAGCCCGCTTGAAGAGGGACATGAGATCTTGTGCCCTGATTCCCAAACTTTTGAGCAACCACAGTCACAAGAAGATGACGGTGGGGAACGGCAATTATTGTTTCACGAGGTGGATGATGATGATGATGAGACAAAGTTGCCAATAAGTCAACGGCAATTAGTGTCTCAAGAGGTTGATGATGAGGATGATACACAGTTGTCAATAAATGAGGTTGGTGTTAGGTCAACAAGTCAGGAGGATGAGCAAAATGAGGAAGTGGAAGAGGAGGTGGTGGACGATGAAGTCACTGACCCAACTTGGGAAGGTAGCAAGCCGAGCAAGGAAGCAGTACAGAGGTGGAGGAATCCACAGCACTGCAACAGGCTGGAAGAGGCAGTGTGGTGGCAAAATCAAGAAGGCGGGTCACACCAAACAGGCCCGCAACTGTTCCCCGGAGCACACCCTTGCGGAAATCTCCCTTGCCATGGGGTAGGTGTTTCGCAGTCTGGAGCTTTTTTGAGGAAAGTGGGAACGACCAAAAAATTAAATTTTTTAACCTGTGCCATACAAAAATGAGCAGGGGCGTGAACACTAGCAACCTCACCACCACCAGCATGATCCGCCACATGGCATCAAAGCACCGTAATAGGTGGACCGAATGACTGGGTCCACAATCTGTGTCTGTGGGTCACACCACTGTCTCCTCTTCCCCGGTGTTACGTGCTGGCCAATCCCATGTCGAAGGCGCAGGCCCGAATGCCTCCCGCCCTGCACCTGGACCATCGCAAACACCATCAGCAACCACATCCACTTCAGCGTACAAATGTCCTTACCCCAGGCATTTGAATGAAAGCGCAAATACCCAGCCACCAACCCACAGGCCATACCATTAAATGGTATACAATTTTCCAAATTACCGGCCCTGGAAATGTTGCCATTTAGGCTCGTGGACACTGAGGCCTTCCACAGCCTGATGTCGGCGGCCATCCCTCTTCACGCAGTCCCCAGCCGCCATGCCCTGACCAACGCAGTTACTGGGAAGGTCTACTTAACCACTGACACATGGACAAGTGCTTTCGGCCAGGGACGCTGCATTTCCCTGACGGCACACTGGGTGAACGCTGTGGAGGCCGGGAGCGAGTCGTACCCTGGGATGGCACAGGTGCTACTGTTCTGGTTCTGGCCAAGCTGCCAGTTCGGTTGATGTACTGCTCCAAATTAATTAATGTACGTGCACGGAGAGATCAGACTGAGACAACCCACAACTTGGAGTTAAACAGGATCTCTGCTTTATTTCTGAAACAGCAGACAATACATAGGTTTTACGACAGGAAGGAGTGGGAGGGGGGGGGTGTAAGATAAAGTATATCTTTTCTATTGGCTATGAACTCTATACTTTTCTGTAACCTTGACGGCCAGAGGAAATTCCTCCCCCCTCCCCCCTTGCTCGTGGGTGAAACCGTTACTTCTTCTTTCTTTGTAACTGCTTGCTTGAGCTGAACGGAAACCACAAAGAAACACATGATAAAACACAAAGTAAGATTCTAGTTTATAGGTGTTGGCTGAATGCCTGGCCGCCATCTTAGCTAAACATAGTCCTCAACAAGCAAGTATCCATTTTGTATCAATAGTCCATAACAGTCCCCCCTTGGAAACTTGATTGTAGACTTTCCCTTCGCCTAGCGAATCCCCTGGGCATACCATTCGTATCCTCTTCACCCGCAGTGGCGACAACCTACCTCTTATAGGTAGGCTCCCGGTTGCTCGGACTTGTGGTAATACCCTGGGATTCATCTCACCCTATCTCAGCCAGGCATCATTGTGAGGAGGGGGAGCTGTGTTGAACGATGTTTCCTGTTCTTCCTCATCGTAGAGGAGCATAATAGGTCGTTCATCAGTTTTCTTCATTCTTTTTGAAAAGCGGGTCACACAAATAAGAACGAGCTTAATCACTACATATATCACCAATATTATTAGGGCTACCTGCAATATTACTTGGACAATTCCCATGAGCCAACCCCCAATACTTTTGAACCAGTTATTGGGGTTAAGGGAAGAGAAGGTATCAGACCACCATGTATCTTTATCAGCTTTATGTGCATCCAGCCATTTATCTCTTAAATCCGCCATCTTCTCTATATCCACCTTAACTTGCAAATTACCCTGCGGGTCTATGTAATGGCAACAAGAGGGTCCCACAATCTGGCACATACCTCCATCTTTAGCTGTAACATAATCTAGAACTAATGTGTGTTGGTTGGTGACAATGATTAACTGGTTTTGCACAATGTTTGAGGTATTCATAAGTCTCATCACTTCCCATATTTGGTCATCCAGGTAGTCTGTTGCTACTACCAGATGATCCCACATCTGCGCTATCATGGGATATATGAAGATGGAACTAACAATTTTGTTGGTAATGCTCATCTCTACTACATGTGGCTTGCCATTTGGTCTGGGTGTGTTATCTTTGGCCCTACGATACAAGGTGTGTTTAGGTACTGCATTTATGTCAATTTCAGAGTGTGGTACTATAAAGGTAGCAGGAGTAAGCCTGGCGATGGTGCACAGTCCTGTGACATTCTCGGATAACCATTTGTATGCTTTGTGTCCACAAACTAAGTATATGTCGTCTGGAACTGCTACTGCTGTGCCATTGAATAATCGGGTAATTAGTTTGGCTAATTGTATCCCTTTCGCCAACTCATATCCTTTTGACTGACTTTCGGTGTCGTTAGCTAATATACCTGTCAGGAGATCCTGTACAGTATGGTTGTTACAGGGCAGATCCTTTCCGTTCTCAGCATCTACACCAATACACTGCACGTGGCTGTCTGTTTTTGAATCATTGCAACCTGAGTGTATGTGTGGACTAAATGTCATACCTTTGTTTTGTACTTGGAGACAATAACAGTGTGTCCAGCTAGGAAAACATGTGACATTAGCCCAGTGTCCCTCTTGCCAAGGAGTAGAGCTATAATCTACCGAGGGTCCTGATCTGTTTATCATGAGCCATGGGGCATCTGCCCACCCTGCAACAGGTAAGGCTACTTCCCTGTCCTTGTTTGTACTGGATTTAACTTGGTGTATACTAGTGAGAAAGATGGTAGAATTAGACAGGTCAATCAGTTCAGAAAGGTCCAGGGGTATTGCAAAATAAGGCATACTGGTTGAACTCACGGTACTGTGGGTACAGATCCAACAATCTCTCAGAGTTTCAGTCTCCTTCAACCCCTGGACTAAAATTTGATGGTGCCGTATCAGTGAATTGTCCCATTCATCACCCAGTGGCGTGAATACTGCAGATATGCCCACTGTCAAAGTCATGATCAGTATGTGAATCCTCATGGCTTATGGTTCCTGGGACGATGGGACAGCCTTCACTCTTTTACAATGTGAAGCGTGGATCCAGGTGGGTCTCCCTTCGATTTTTACAGAGGTTGGAGTGGTCAGCAACACCTGGTAAGGTCCCTCGTATCGTGGTTCGAGGGTGCTTCTGACGTGTTTCTTGACCACCACCCACTCTCCAGGTTTGAGAGTGTGGCTTCCCTCTAGGGAGTTAGGATCTGGAATGGAAGAGAAAACTTGTGCATGTATATTAGACAATTGCTTGCTCAAGGCTATCACATATTTTGCAACAGATTCATAATGCATTTGTAACTGTTGTGGGAAATACTGTCCCATCCTTGGCCCTGTTCCAAATAAGATCTCATATGGGGTTAGTTTGTATGGGGGCCTTGGTGTATGCCTATCTGAAAAGATGGTTATAGGCAAACACTGAACCCAATTAAGCCCTGTCTCCCTGGTCATCTTCAGCATTTTAGATTTTAACACCCCATTCAATCTTTCGACTTTGCCGCTGCTTTGGGGCCTGTATGGGGTATTATACGCCAGGTGTGACCCTACCATCTTCCAGACCTCTTGGGTTAGACTAGCAGTGAATGCTGGGCCCTAATCACTCTCAATGACCTCAGGTACTCCGAACCTACAGACAAGCTCCTGCATCAGTTTTTTTGCAGTAGTGGTTGCTGTCTGGTTTCGGACGGGGTAGGCTTCTGGCCACCCAGAGAACAAGTCTATCACTACTAGCACATATTGAAACCCTTGGCACATTGGCATCTGGATATGATCGATTTGTATCCTCTGAAAGGGATATAAGGCTTTCGGGAGACATTTTCTGGGAGTGGGCTCGGTTCTGCCGGGGTTACACTCTGCACAGATGAGACACGCTTGAGTATGTCTCACCAGGACAGGGGTTATCCCTGGGGCCACCCATATTTTGTCAATTAGTTCTTTCATGATGGTTTTGGTTTGGTGGGTGGGCCCATGGGCCACTGAGGCTATTAGGGGATAAAGAGCTCTGGGTAGGCAGACTCTCTTTCCTTATGTCCAGAGTCCAGATTCTTCTTCGAGGGCTGATTCTTTCAGCCAGATTTCCTTTTCCCTGAGAGTGGCCTGTTTCTGCATTTGTTTCAGGAGGTCCCATGTGATTTCTTCTTGTTCCAGGTCTTCCTGTGTTATCATAATCTGGTCTGACTGAACTCTTTCCTCTTTCACTGCTGCTTCCTTGGCCGCTTGGTCAGCTAGGGCGTTTCCTCTGGCCTCAGGGGTGTCAGCTCGAGTATGGGCCTTTACTTTGATCACTGCCACTTGGTTGGGCAGGAGTACTGCTGCCATTAGGGCTGCTACTGCTGCAGCATTCTTAATCGGGGTTCCTGCAGCTGTAATGTAATCCCGGGCCTTCCATATTAGTCCAAAGTCATGAACCACTCCAAAGGCATATCTAGAATCTGTGTAGATATTGGCGGTAGAGTCTTTTGCCATGAGGCAGGCTTCAGTGAGGGCAATGAGTTCAGCTTCTTGTGCTGACAGGTCTGGGTGCAATTGTCTTGCACACAGCACTTCATGCTCACTTGTGACTGCCATGCCTGTATGGAACTTCCCCTTGTCATCGGCGTACCTTGAGCCATCCACAAAGAGAATCCAATGAGGGTTTGTCAGAGGAGTGTCTTGGACTGATGGTGGTGTCCCTACTTCAGCTTCCATCATTGTGATGCAAATCTTGGTATGATTGCATTGAAGCTTACTGCTACACCCAGCTTTTCCAGTCTGATATTGTCCACCCCCTCTCATCTCTCCTTCTAAATCTTGGTATGATTGCATTGAAGCTTACTGCTACACCCAGCTTTTCCAGTCTGATATTGTCCACCCCCTCTCATCTCTCCTTCTAAATCTTGGTATGATTGCATTGAAGCTTACTGCTACACCCAGCTTTTCCAGTCTGATATTGTCCACCCCCTCTCATCTCTCCTTCTAAATCTTGGTATGATTGCATTGAAGCTTACTGCTACACCCAGCTTTTCCAGTCTGATATTGTCCACCCCCTCTCATCTCTCCTTCTAAATCTTGGTATGATTGCATTGAACTATTAATGTCTCTTATCCTGCTGGATTTATTGAGTATTTGTTTACATTGACTATTTCACCCCTGTATCTGGTGCTATCTTGATTTGGCCATATGTAGCCCCCTCCCCTCTTGGTCACACCTGATTGATCACTGAGTGGTATAAATCTAAGGTCTTTGGTCTTCCAGACCTTGGTCTTTCCACATGCAACATCTCTCAAGTGCAACTTTTTAAGTGCACAGACTGAATTATACCAGAATTGGACCGGAAGGGGACCACAGGTAATTACAGACATAGTCAATGCAAACAATGTTTAAATTTTTCCTCGTACTCCTCCTACTTGTCCATAACCTCCTGAAATACCCCCACACCCATTCACCCAGCAAGGAACTATTCATCTCTTCCTCCATCTTACCTTCTCATCTGACCGCTTGCACAAACCTGTTTGCCAACATAAAACACTTCCTTCCCAAACACACACAGATACCTCATGCCCTCTCCTATTCTCATCTATTAACACTTTCTCTGCTTCTCCTTACTGCTGGTGATATCTCTCCAAATCCAGGACCCCCTCAGCAAATCCCCATTATCACCTCCATGTCCCACTACAAATCTCCGTCTACAAATTTCTACAACCCCTTAAACCTAATAACCATTCCTCTGACCCCTGTGCCTTTAGTTCCTCTTGCAGGAGCATTATGGAAAGCGCGCTCCGTCTGTAACAAACTGTCATACATCCATGAACTGTTCATCTCTCAAAACCTTTCCTTTCTGGGTCTCACAGAGACATGGCTGACACCCTCAGACACCACCTCCCCTGCTGCACTCTCTTATAGTGGACTTCAATTCACTCACACACCCCGCCCTGGCTGCAAACATGGTGGAGGAGTTGGTCTTCTGCTATCAGACACCTGCTCCTACAGCCCAACTCCACTGCCACCCTCCATTACGCTCACCTCATTTGAAGTACACTCTGTTCGCATCTACTCTCCCTCCAACCTTCAAGTAGCAGTCATTTACCGCCCCCCAGGCCCAGCCACCATATTTCTTGACCACTTTAACACCTGGCTACTACACTTTCTTTCTGCCGACATCCCCACTATCATCATGGGTGACTTCAACATCCCTATTGACACCTGCCACTCGGCCGCCTCTAAACTCCTGTCGCTCTCTTCCTCCTTCGGCTTATCACAGTGGTCTTCAGCTCCCACCCACAGAGATGGTCACACTCTAGATCTGATCTTTTCCCGCCTCTGCTCCCTATCTAACCTTTCTAATTTGCCTCTCCCCCTATCCGACCACAATCTACTCACCTTCTCTTCATTGGTCTCTTCTGCAGCTCCCCCAGTCCACACACTAGCACACCCCCGCAGGAACCTCAAACAGCTTGACTTTTGCTTGCTTTCTGACTCTCTTCTCCCACTCTCTACCATCTGTTGCCTCCAAGACCCAGAAGCTGCTACCACCCTATATAACACCACATTAAGTACAGCTCTGGACACTGTTGCCCCCCTCACACACAACAAAATCCGGAAAATCAACAGACAACCCTGGCACACCAACCTGACCAAAAAACTCAGACAAGCTTCCAGGGCTGCTGAGCGGCAATGGAAGAAATCCCATTCTAAAGATCATTTCACCGCATACAAGCAATCCCTCCTCATATTCAAATCCTCACTCGCTGATGCAAAACAGGCTTACTTCTCATCTCTCATATCTTCCCTGTCCCACAGCCCTAAACAACTTTTTAGCACTTTTAATTCCCTTCTCCGTCCTCCAGCGCCCCCACCCTCTCCTCTCTTCTCAGCTGAGGACTTTGCCAAATATTTCAAACAAAAGATAGTCCACATCAGAGAAAGCTTTACTACACAGTCCCCACAGACCCTCTACACAACTGCTCGGTCCTCTTCTCCCAAAACCCACTTCTCTACCATTACAGAAGGTAAACTCTCCACTCTACTCTCCAAATCTCATCTGACCACCTGTGCACTTGACCCAATCCCATCCCACCTCATCCCTAACCTCACTGCAGTGTTTATCCCAGCCCTAACTCATCTCTTCAACCTATCACTAAACTCTGGTGTCTTCCCCTCTGCTTTTAAACATGCTACCATTACACCCATCCTCAAAAAACCTTCACTTGACCCATCTTCCTTGTCCAGTTATCGCCCCATATCACTTCTTCCGTATGCCTCAAAGCTACTTGAACAACATGTCCATTCAGAACTGTCCTCCCACCTCTCCTCCTGCTCCCTCTTTGACCGCCTACAATCTGGCTTCCGAACCCACCACTCGACCGAGACTGCCCTTACCAAAGTCACCAATGACCTACTCACAGCCAAAACCAAGAAACAATACTCTGTCCTCCTTCTCCTTGACCTGTCCTCTGCCTTCGACACTGTTGACCACTCCCTTCTGTTGCAAACTCTCTCATCTCTTGGCATCACTGACCTGGCCCTCTCCTGGATCACATCATACCTCACAGACCGGACATTCAGCGTCTCCCACTCCTGCACCACCTCCTCGTCTCATTCCCTCTCTGTTGGTGTCCCGCAAGGCTCTGTCCTAGGACCCCTGCTCTTCTCTATCTACACTTTTGGCCTGAGACAGCTCATAGAGTCCTATGGCTTTCAGTATCACTCCTACGCTGATGACACACAAATCTACCTCTCTGGTCCAGACATCACCACCTTACTATCTAGAATCCCACAATGTCTATCTTCTATATCATCCTTCTTCGCCTCTCGCTTTCTTAAACTTAACATGGATAAGACAGAATTCATAATCTTTCCCCCATCTTGTTCAACCCCCCCTACAGACGTATCTATCACGATCAATGGCTGCACATTATCCCCAGTCAACAAAGCCCGCTGCCTTGGAGTGATCTTGGATTCTGCCCTTTCCTTCCGACCGCACATCCAAGCCCTTTCCACCACCTGCCGTCTCCAACTCAAAAACATCTCCCGCATCCGCGCTTTCCTTAACTTTGAATCTGCGAAAATACTTGTACATGCCCTCATTATCTCCCGCCTAGACTACTGCAACATTCTCCTCTGTGGCCTTCCATCTAGCACTCTCGCACCCCTCCAATCTATCCTCAACTCTGCTGCCCGACTAATCCACCTCTCACCCTATTATTCCTCTGCCTCTCCCCTTTGCCAATCCCTTCACTGGCTCCCCATTGCCCAACGAATTCACTTCAAAGTACTTACAAATACATACAAGGCCGTCCATAACCTGTCCCCTCCCTACATCTCTGAGCTAATTTCCCGATACACCCCCACACGCACTCTCCGATCCTCACAAGACCTCCTTCTCTCCTCTCCTCTTATTGCCTCTTCCCACAATCGACTCCAGGATTTCTCCCGTGCATCCCCCATACTCTGGAACTCGCTACCCCAACATATCAGACTCTCACCTACAGTGGAATCCTTCAAAAGAAACCTGAAAACCCACCTCTTCAGACAAGCCTACAACCAGTGACCCTGCTGCCTCTATACCGCCATGACCAACTTAACCCGCACCTACTGTGTCCTTCTCCCATACCATGTAGATTGTAAGCCCACACGGGCAGGGCCCTCTCTCCTTCTGTACCAGTTTGTAACTCATTTTGTTTATGATTAGTGCAATTGTCTGTATTATGTATGTGCACCCCTTATCATATGTACAGCGCTATGGAATGAATGGCGCTTAAATAATAAATAATAATAATAATAATAATAATAATCATGTTCTTGTTCCTTGTAAAGAGAGTCGGTTGAGGCCCATAGTTCTTCTTCCTGAAGATCCTCTTCAGCATGTAGATCAATAAAATCTTCAGAATCTCCATTATACTCCCCCCTTGGAAGAGGAAGGAGTGCAGCAGGATTGAGGATGTGGCACCTCTGAATGGTGACATTATCTGGCAGAAGCAAACTACACTGAAGCCGGAGGTGGCGCTGTGCAGTGAGGTGTTTAGGTTGAGTCTGCTGGAGGATGGCAGAAATGTCATGGGGAGCCAGAATAGTGAGGGGATGACCCAGCACAACGTCAGATGTGACGTTTAGAAGAGAGCTGGCAGCATGGATAGCTCTGACACAGGAAGGGGCGACTCTGGCTACCGGGTCAAGACGCTTAGAATAGTAACCCAAGGGTCGATTGCGGCCACCATGAGTTTGAGTGAGGACTCCAGTAGCGTGACCTTGGCGTTCCATGACATACAGCCGGAAAGGAAGGTTGTAGTTGGGGATGCCAAGCGCAGGGGCAGATGCAATGGCGGCCTTTAATGACTGAAAAGCCTCTCCGGCCTCCATTGTCATCTGGAAAGGAGTAGCAGCATTACGAGGTATACAGTCATATAAGGGCTGCATGAGGACAGAAGCATCAGATATCCAAGGCCTGCAGTAGGAGATGAGTCCCAGAAAGGTTTTCAGCTGATGAGGAGTGTCCGGGAGTTGGATGTCAGAGATAGCCTTCTTCCTCGCCTCAGTTAGGTGCTTGTGACCTTGAGAGATGCAATGACCTAGGAAGACAACTTTGGGGAGACACAGTTGTAGTTTGGCTTGTGAGACTCGACATCCAGCAGAGGCTAAAAACTGGAGAAGTGAGACAGATTTTGTCATGCAGATTTGGGGAGAGACCGCACAGAGGAGAAGGTCATCCACATACTGGAGGAGTTCCACATCCGGGTGATCTGCTTGCCAGGGTTGCAGAACAGAGGACATAGCCTTGCTGAAGCAGGAAGGGCTGTTTTGAGCCCCTTGAGGCATAACAGTCCAGGTGTACTGTTTGCCTGCATGTGTGAAAGCAAAAAGAAACTGACATTTCTCATGTAAGGGAACAGAAAAGAATGCATTGGCCAGATCAATGACAGTGAAAGTAGTGGCAGTGGGTGGAATGCCAGCAAGGAGTGTGTGCGGATTGGGGACAATAGGTGTCTCAAGAACAGTAGCCTCATTGACAGCTCGGAGGTCCTGCACCATGCGGTACGTTGGAGGCTGTCCTTTCTCCCTTTTCTTCCGTACTGGGTAAAGGGGTGAGTTACAGGGAGAAGTAGTGATCTTGATTGCCCCATTCTGCAGGAGGGCCTGCACCTGGAGGGTAATAGCATCCTGTTGTGAGATAGAAAGCGGATATTGCGCTTTGTATGGCAGAACCTTGGGATCCTTCAGGGTCACAGTGACCGGTGGGACATTGAGGCGTCCGATATCCTGGGGTCCTTTGGTCCAGAGAGTATCGGGGATGAGGTGCAAAATGGTTTGCAGCGAATCCCCTTGTTCATATGAGTCAGCGTCCTGAAGTGTGGTTAATGCCATAAGGAGGCAAGTATCCTCCGGGTGTAGGGCTGTACCGAGGGTGACTGTTCCATCCTCTTTGAACTGTATGTTAGCCTGGATTTTCTGAAGAAAATCAGAGCCTAACAGATTGAAGGGGCATGTTTGGCTGACAACAAACTGCGACATGACTCCTGCAGGGAGGTGGAGTTGGGGGGTTTTAGTCCGGAGAATCTAGGGGGAGTGACTGTGAGTGGCTTGGTCACGGGGTTATGTAGCACAACCCCCTCTAGTCCAGAACAAGGTAATTGAATGTCAGTAAGCCAAGAATGAGGTACGGCAGTCTCACATAATACACTGCGGGCTGCACCAGTGTCCACAAGAAATGAAAGTTCCTTCCCTGCAACCTCGAGAGTCACTCGAGGGGTGGGACCGGTAGGAGGGGTAGAGACTGTCATATATGGAATGTCCCATCCCTGCACTGGTTTGCCAGCGTCCTATTGCGATGAAGGGGGCTGAGTGCCCCCCTGTCGCCGTTGATTGGTTGGCCACAGATGTTTGCTACGGCAGTGCCGTTTCATGTGTCCGGGCTTGCCGCACCCATAACAGACATAAGGGGGTGGGTGTTCTCCACCATCTTCTCCTGACATTACGGCTATCACAGCAGCACGGGTTTTCTTTGTGTTACTCTCTAGACCCTTTGCAATCTGCTCCAACATATCTAGTGTCAAGGATTTCCACTCGGGGCGACAGGTCATTTGTCGTAGACCATCGACAAATGAGCGGGCCAAGAGTCTGAGATGAACAGGCTTATTCTGACTAAAACCCATGTCTTTGTAATTTTGTTTATTCCTCTGAGCAAATTTCTCGACAGTTTCAACTTTTTCCTGTGTCATATCATGTAATGTCGTGGATTGGTCTGCTAATCTTGCTTTTGCCCATTTCTGTAGTTGTTCTATAAAGAATTCTCCAGACTCATGATCCCGGGGGTCAAAGTTAGCACCTTTAAGTTCAGGGATGTGGATTTGATCCATTATCAGTGTGGAGTATTCACCTGTCTTGTTTTCCACTATACTTTGCAGGTCCGACCATGTGCACCCATAGGTTTGATGCACTTGGGACAGTTTCCTGAAAAAGGGCATGGGATGGGTCTCAGGGTCAGGCAGTAAATTCACTATGGTGAATAACTGTTGTGGGGTGAAAGACACATATTTTGGTGGTCCCTGTGGCCGGTTAAGTGCTAGGGCTTCTTTCAGTGTCTCAAGGTTTCCCTGCTCAATTTTCTGTAAGTTCTTTTGTAACTCTGTAATCTGACCCTGCAGTATTTGATCTTGTGAACGTCGTGATGGGCGCACGGTCATGGGTACAGTCCACTGTGGTGCCAGGGATAAAGTTGGCGGATCACCGTAGTCTGTCGGGGTACCCCGCGAAGGAGGCTGCATATTACCCGGTGCATTTTGTATGCCCATTGTGGATTCTGCAGCACCGTCTGCATCCCCCTGTTTTGCTTCATCAGGTTGCCCCCCTACCATTATAGGAGTAAGGGTGGCAGGTGAGTGGGGTAGCATGAATGTACCGTCCGGGTTAACCATGGGGTACAAGGTAGTAGGAAGGGGCAAGGGTGACATAGGAGTGACGGGGGGGGTCCGGACCGAATGATATTAAAGGTCCGTTCATGGGCGTTGCCTGGGGACAAGATGGCGCTGTAGCTAACACGGGAAGTGATAGGACGTGCCGGGGAGTAGTTACCAAGGTGTGGTTTTGTGGGTGGGGAACCCCACAGGGAAGGCACGTATCACGGGAGGAGGGATTCTGTTGACCACATGTTTTGCAGGTCCACCCACCTGCTTTCTTCCCGGCGCCATTATAGGGTGGTGGCAAGTCATGTATCAATGCAACACCAGGCTTACAGAAATATCTCTGTCTTTTCTCATCAAAATTTAGTTCCCCCCCGGTCTGTTCAAATTCTTTACTACAGTCCAACCACACACGGACCATGTCTGTCAATTTATCATCTTCTAACTTCCCCCTCTTCTCGTTTAACAACACTTGCCAGGTGGCACTACATAGGATGCCTCCTTTACAGACACTATAACTCTTCTCCAACTTAGTTAATCCTTTTATGAAACGTTTGCCTCTCCTGTCCGCCACGTACTGTTCAGGTGAACAGTAGCCCTTCGGGACACTTTCCTCATTTCCCATTATCTCTCGTACCTACTGAAGCCGCCTAAAGACCTCTGTATAGAGTAATCACTGGACGTGAAGACCTTTGAGTCCCGGTCACTCTGGGCTACCGCGAACCGCTCTCCACCCATCTGTGATCGTCCCCTTTATGGAGATTCGAGTCAGACACCGGGCTGAACTCCGATACAGGCACACAGGAGAACTCCGTGTCTCAGTCAATGATACTTGTCAACAGGGTCTTCACAACTTATAGGCACAACACAGTACATCAAGACTTTAAAAAAACATATGGAGTTCTTACTTTCATGCCCTCGAGGACGTCCCAGACTGCTTCCGCACCCCTCCCTCAGACGAACACCAAGAGGCTACACCAGGGGACACTTTATGGGCAAGATGACTCAATTTTCTTACCTCATATCACGGGTTACGATCCCGGTGTCCGTTAGTGCGCCTCTCCTCGTCTGGTCTCTGGGGGTACGGGAACAGAGGGTCCAATCCTCGAGCCCCACGATTGGGTGCCAAAATTGTTCTGGTTCTGGCCAAGCTGCCAGTTCGGTTGATGTACTGCTCCAAATTAATTAATGTACGTGCACGGAGAGATCAGACTGAGACAACCCACAACTTGGAGTTAAACAGGATCTCTGCTTTATTTCTGAAACAGCAGACAATACATAGGTTTTACGACAGGAAGGAGTGGGAGGGGGGGGGGTGTAAGATAAAGTATATCTTTTCTATTGGCTATGAACTCTATACTTTTCTGTAACCTTGACGGCCAGAGGAAATTCCTCCCCCCTCCCCCCTTGCTCATGGGTGAAACCGTTACTTCTTCTTTCTTTGTAACTGCTTGCTTGAGCTGAACGGAAACCACAAAGAAACACATGATAAAACACAAAGTAAGATTCTAGTTTATAGGTGTTGGCTGAATGCCTGGCCGCCATCTTAGCTAAACATAGTCCTCAACAAGCAAGTATCCATTTTGTATCAATAGTCCATAACACCTACCGATGCCAAGGATTGCCGGCCCTAATTCCATCAGGGTTTCCACCACCATCTACGTTAGTGGCTACAACCCCCACTTCTCCTCCTCCGCTCCTCCTCCACTTTCACCTCAGAATTATCCTCTTGCAGCACCAGTCAGACATCAGTTGGTAGCTGGAAGCAGTGTAGCACTGCAGTGGGGAAGCGTCAACAGGCCGTGCTTAAGCTGATATGTTTAGGTGACAAACAGCACACCGCCGCAGAGCTGTGGCAAGGGATAAGCGACCAGACTGAGCTGTGGCTCTCGCCACTCAAGCTAGAACCAGGCATAGTTGTGTCTGATAATGGCCGTAACTTTGTGGCAGCTTTGGAGCTGGGCAAGCTCACACACACATCCCATGCCTAGCCCATGTATTCAACTTAGTGGTTCAGCGGTTTCTCAAAGCCTACCCCAATTTTCCTGAGCTACTGGTCAAGGTGCATACGCGTGTGCCTGTTCCTGCAAGTCATTGACAGCTTCTGCCGGTCTATCAATTCTGCAGCAGCGCTTACAATTGCCAGCTCACCGACTGTTGTGCGCTATGAGCATGCGCTGGAACTCCACATTCCACATAGTTGGCCAGGCTTTGTGAGCAGCAGAGGGCAGTAGTGGAATACCAGCTGCAACATGGTTGTCCCCTTTCCAGTCAGCTTCGGCTTTTCACAAGCGAGGAGTGGGCATGGATGTCTGACCTCTGTGAGGTTTTAAGAAACTTTGAGGAATCAACACAGATGAAGAGCGGCGATAACGCAGGCCCTCACTGTCACCGCCACTTCTGTGAGAAGGTCTGTTAGATGTTCTTCTCTACCTGAATGAAGTTCTTTGTTTTGGTTTCACTTTGTCATCTCCTTTCCTTCTCCCAGCTGTCACCTATTTGCACTAATTGTCTCCCTTTATATTCCCTCCCATACTGCCTCACTTTGCGGTTTATACTTCTTCTTGGATTGTGTTCACTGCTGGATGCTGCTTCTGCTGATTCCTCAGATAAGTCTGTTTCCTTTATTTTTGTTTCCTTGCTGGCTTGATTCTAGGTGACCCTGACTCCGTCCGTATTAAGTGCAGGGAGCCGGTGGTCGTGTCCCCTCACTATTATAGGGTTTTCAGGTGTCACATAGTATGAGGTACGTGGACATGCAATCGTCTACCATAAAGACCTTTGCATGGGCGTAGCAGTCAGGGAGAGCTCTAGGGGTTTTATAGGGCTCACCCATATGCTCCTTAGTTTGGGATCAAGCCAGTCGGATGTTTATTTATAAGTTCCAGCTTTCTGCAACACCATCCGTGACACTCACCTACAATCTTTTGGAGGGTCAGCTCACCTGCAGGCCCTCACCTACAATCTTTTAGAGGGTCAGCTCACCAGCAGGCCCTCGCATACAATGTTTTAGAGGGTCAGCTCACCAGAAGGCCCTCACCTACAATATTTTAGAGGGTCAGCAAACCTGCAGGTCCTCGCATATAATGTTTTAGAGGGTCAGCTCACCAGCAGACCCTCACCTACAATCTTTTAGAGGGTCAGTTCACCTGCAGCCCCTCGCATATAATGTTTTAGAGGGTCAGCTCACCAGCAGGCCCTCACCTACAATCTTTTAGAGGGTCAGCTCACCTGCAGGCCCTCGCATATTATGTTTTTGAGGGTCAGCTCACCAGCAGGCTCTCAACCATAATGCTTTACAGGGTCAGCGCACCTTCAGGCCCTCACCTACAATCTTTTAGAGGGTCAGCTCACCAGCAGGCGCTCGCATATAATGTTTTTGAGGGTCAGCTCACCAACAGGCCCTCAACCATAATGTTTAACAGGGTCAGCTCACAGGCAGGCCCTCACCTACAATCTTTTAGAGGGTCAGCTCAGCAGCAGGCCCTCGCATATAATGTTTTTGAGGATCAGCTCACCAGCAGGACCTCAACCATAATCTTTTAGAGGGTCAGCTTACCAGCAGGCCCTCGCATATAATGTTTTTGAGGGTCAGCTCACCAGCAGGCCCTCAACCATAATGTTTTACAGGGTCAGCTCACCAGCAGGCCCTCGCCCATAATTTTTTCAATGGTCAGCTCAGCAGCAGGGACTCGCCCATAATTTTTTCGATGCTCAGATCAGCAGCAGGCGCTCGCCGCTAATGTTTTAGAGAGTCAGCTCTGCAGCAGACCCTCACCCCTAATGTTTTAGATGGTCAGCTCACCAGCAGGCCCTCAACCATAATGTTTTACAGGGTCAGCTCATCAGCAGGCCCTCGCCCATAATTTTTTCAATGGTCTGCTCAGCAGCAGGGACTCGCCTATAATTTTTTTGATGCTCAGATCAGCAGCAGGCACTCGCCCCTAATGTTTTAGAGAGTCAGCTCTGCAGCAGACCCTCACCCCTAATCTTTTAGAGGGTCAGCTCACCTGCAGGCCCTCGCATATAATGTTTTTGAGGGTCAGCTCACCAGCAGGCCCTCAACCATAATGTTTAACAGGGTCAGCTCACCAGCAGGCCCTCGCATATAATGTTTTTGAGGGTCAGCTCACCAGCAGGCCCTCAACCATAATGTTTAACAGGGTCAGCTCACCAGCAGGCCCTCACCTACAATCTTTTAGAGGGTCAGCTCACCAGCAGGCGCTTGCATATAATGTTTTTGAGGGTGAGCTCACCAGCAGGCCCTCGCATATAATGTTTTTGAGGGTCAGCTCACCAGCAGGCCCTCAACCATAATATTTTACAGGGTCAGCTCACCAGCAGGCCCTCGCCCATAATTTTTTCAATGGTCAGCTCAGCAGCAGGGACTCGCCCCTAATGTTTTAGAGAGTCAGCTCAGCAGCAGGCCCTCACCCTTAATGTTTTAGAAGGTCACCAGCAGGCCCTTGCTCCTAATGTTTTCGAGGGTCACCAGCAGGTCATCAATCATAATTTTTCAAAGGTGTATGATGCCCTCCTTTATGTGTAATAAAGGGTGCATTTGAGTGCTGATTTCTTGTAATTTTTGGCAGTCCTTTCCCTTAGTGCATAGGCTTTATGAGTGTAGGAGTCCCACTACTTGAACAATTGTACCACAATGTAAATGAGGCCCTCCTTTATGTGATATACAGGTTGTATCGGAGTGCCTCTTCCTTGTAATTTTTGTCAGCACTTGCACTTTATATACAAGTAAATATACAGGAAAGAATGTTTCCGAAGAATTTGTCTTCTAAAATCGATTTTATCTTCAGTTTTGTGCGTATTATTGTCAGTCTGTAAAAGTGGCGTACTACTCGGACAACATCGTTCCCAGCAGCGACCTGGGAGTCTAAGATGCATCCAGACATCCCCCATGCTGTTCTCGAACCATTTTGGTGGTGTTTCCATCAATTACTGACCTTTTCCTATGAAACTGATACCCTCCCCTCTTCAGAGCAGGGAGTGCCTGGTTTAATGCTCGGGTTCTCCCATTGATTTCCATTGTGCTCGGTAGAGCACCCGAAAATCCCGAGGTGTTCGACCCAAGCACCCAAACACCTGAGCACTTTCATGCTCGATGAACACTAATACCTATACATGGAGTATATTGTGTATATGATACCTATATGTGGCATATTGTGTATTTTATACTTGTATGCATCATTTTGTGTATATTACACCTGCATGCAGTATATTGTGTATATTATACCTACCGTGTTTCTCTGAAAATAAGACAAGGTTTTATATTATTTTTCTCTCCAAAAAAAGGGTTAGGGCTTATTATCGGGGTAGGGCTTATTTTGGCTCCATGAACAACAATCACACATTTATGCCAGGAAGAGATGACAGGGTGCTGATTGGTGGAGGCGGGGGAGGGAGCAGGATGCGCTCACCACCAATCAGCACCTCCAGCTCCAGGCAGCAGAGAGGAGAAGGACATCCTCCTGCTGCCTCACTGTTAGAACGTGCGGGCTGGAGGCAGTACAGGGTAGGGAAGCCGTCCAGCCCGGCCAGCGATGTACCCGTGTGGTAGATGGAAGCACGACTGCCGGCATAATTTTGCATTTAGTGAAGCCGCCAGCAGCGATGTATGCGCAGGCTAGCAGCTTCACTGAAGGCTAACTCCTGCCCGCCTCCGATCAGCTGGGAGAGCGGAGATTTCCGGTGCCGAGGTCCTACCCGCCCACCCTGGCAGGTCAGGAGCCATTAGTGAGCGCTCCTGAGCTGCGGAATCACCCACTCCTCCATAAATATAAAATGTATCTAGGGCTTATTTTTGGAGTAGGGCTTATATTTAAGCCCTACGCCCAAAACCCTGCAAAATAGGGCTAGGTCTTATTTTCAGGGTAGGGCTTAATTTCGGGGAAACATGGTTTATATGCAGTACATTGTGTATATTATACCTCTATGCAGTATGTTGTGTATATTATACCTATATGCAGTATATTATATGCAGCATTTTGTGTATAGTACACCTATCTGCAGTATATGATGTATATTATACCTATATGCAGTATATTGTGTATATTTCACCTATCTGCAGTATATGGTCTATATTATACCTACTGTATATGCAGTATATTGTGTGCATTATACTTATATGCAGCATATTGTGTATATTATACCTATATGCAGTACATTGTGCATATTATACCTATATGCAGTATATTGTGTGTATTATACCTACATGCATTATATTGTGTCTATTAAACCTAGATGCATTATATTGTGTATATTATACCTATATGCAGTACATTGTGTATATGATACCTAAATGCAGTATACTGTGTATATTATACCTGCATGCAGTATATTGTGCATATTATACCTATATGTAATATATTGTGTATATGATGCCTACATACAGTATATTGTGTATATTATACCTTTATGTAATATATTGTGTATATGATGCCTACATACAGTATATTGTGTATAAGGTCACTGTTGCTACTGTATTTGAACCTTTCAATAAAATCAGGACTGGGGGGAATTGTGGACGTTCAATTAGCACCAAAACACCTCCACGCGTAAAATATTCTCACATTAACCCCTCCACCCTCCATCCATCAGCCGCCACCCTGACCGAATCTGCCCTGAGAGCACATTAGTTTAATCAGGCCGGGGGCGGGGTGGGGGTGGGGGGGTCTTAATACTCTATTGATTGAAAATGCTGCTCCACGGTGTTAGCCCAGGTTCCATATCCTTCCTGCATGTGACATTCAGGTACCTGTGAAAAATTATACCAATTATGAAATCAGCCACTTACTGCCTTAAAGTGCACTCGTGTGTCACAGTGTAAAGTGCTTGCTACCAAATAATATTAGATGGATCCCGAGCTCGAGGGAAAGTGCTGAGAGGAAAGACTTTAACCAAAGGGCAATTGCATGAAATTTACTTAGAAATAGCTATTTATCACCCTAGGATTTCCTGCTGTTCACATCCGATGCAGACACTTTATGGAATGAAACAGCCATCCAGCCGGTATAACGCAGCCATTGTGAGAAGTGGGTTTTTTTCCACTACGCTGACATTAAATGAAAAATTTAGAAGTCATTTTAACAGCTTAAAGATGCATTATCCTCTTTGATGTGCCATTTGAGCTGCACATAAAAAACTATATAAAATAACCCCACAGAAATAAAAGGAACTTTTGAAAGTTTTATGACATGCCATTTAATGCACCTCTCGCTCCCCTCTCTTGTTCTCTCTCTCTCTTGTCTAGTCTGTCTTGTTAAATGCACATTTCTCTCTAAATACTTGCTATCTCTCTTACAGGTTTTGCTAGGCTTTACTCAAGGACACATCAGAAGGCACAGTAGGGTTCTCCACCTGCTGTGAAACTAGTCTTTGCCTGGGGGTCTTTGGGTGAGACACTTTTTCTAAACTCATGAAATATTTGTCATTTCTAATGACTGAAAGAGGTTATCTCATAAGAGACAAACCCATTCAGACTCAGGCCTCATTCACAAGTCAGTGTTTTGGTCAGTGATTTCCATCAGTGATTTGGAGCCACAACCAAGTGCGGTTCTAAACACAGAACAGGTGCAGATCTTTCCCTTATGTCTTATGTCTGTGGAGGTTTTGGCTCACAATCATGGGTTATTACATGGGTGCCATTCAGTTGGTAACTTATAGAGGTGGGACTCTAAAAATATATACTTTAAAATAGCATATTCTGTTCCTTCTTTGTTCTTGGCACCAACACTGAGGAGCCACTGAGGACCACATAAGGGCGCTCTAGATTTTGTGGAGTGTGTGTATTACCTCTAATTGCTGGGCTGCACCTGTGTTGGTCTGTTATGAAGCAGATGTAGATCAGCTGTGTCACTTGAACGTATTTGGCTTGTGGCCCCCTTGTCATCGCCTTTACCCCTGTACATGGATCTGGACTTAGCTGCAGGGGAACTACCAGGCCGATACCTCCTGGAGTAGTCTCTGTTCAAGTAACTGCTTACCAATGGGGGTTAAGAGACACTGGTATGGAGCAATGAGGCAAAACCACAGACAGGGACAGGATGAGGTCAGGGCAGACAGAGTTTGTGCCATCTGAGAAACAGTCTGAGGCTGAGGCAGGCAGCTCAGGGTCAATACAGTGATCAAGCAGGAATCAGGACAGGAAGCCAGCCAGCAGTGGGGCAAATCCAGTAGTCAGGCAGAAATTGGTACAGTGAACAGCAACAAGCTAACAACACACCATTGCAGGAAACCAGTGTACTAAATCCTATTACTCAGGTACCCTCTGTTAAACAGTGAGAGGTTTGGTCTTGTAAAACAAGTATTTTCCTCCCAGCATGTGCTGATGGGCTGATTTACAGCCAGGTGAGGTCAAATACTGGACCAGATTTTAAGTGCTGGTCTGGGTTTCGGCAGCACCTGGCTGTCCTTAACCGCTTGCCGCCACGCTAACGCCGAAAGGCGTCATCGCGGCGGCTCTCCCAGGTCACACTAACGCCAATAGGCGTCATCTCGCGAGACGCGAGATTTCCTGTGAACGCGCGCACACAGGCGCGCGCGCTCACAGGAACGGAAGGTAAGCGAGTGGATCTCCAGCCTGCCAGCGGCGATCGCTCGCTGGCAGGCTGGAGATGTGATTTTTTTAACCCCTAACAGGTATATTAGACGCTGTTTTGATAACAGCGTCTAATATACCTGCTACCTGCTCCTCTGGTGGTCCCTTTTGTTTGGATCGACCACCAGAGGACACAGGTAGGTCAGTAAAGTAGCACCAAACACCACTACACTACACCCCCCCCCCTGTCACTTATTAACCCTTTATGAACCACTGATCACCCCATATAGACTCCCTGATCACCCCCCTGTCATTGATCACCCCCCTGTCATTGATCACCCCCCTGTCATTGATCACCCCCCTGTAAGGCTCCATTCAGAGGTCCGTATGATTTTTACAGGATCCACGGATACATGGATCGGATCCGCAAAACGCATACGGACGTCTGAATGGAGCCTTACAGGGGGGTGATCAATGACAATGGGGTGATCACGCATATAGACTTCCTGATCACTTCCCTGTCATTGATCACCCCCCTGTGAGGCTCCATTCAGACATCCGTATGATTTTTACGGATCCACTGATACATGGATCGGATCCGCAAAACACATGCGGACGTCTGAATGGAGCCTTACAGGGGGGTGATCAATGACAGAGGAGTGATCACCCATATAGACTCCCTGATCACCTCCGTCATTGATCACCCCCCTGTAAGGCTCCATTCAGACGTCCGTATGATTTTTACGGATCCACGGATACATGGATCGGATCCGCAAAACGCATACGGACGTCTGAATGGAGCCTTACAGGGGGGTGATCAATGACAATGGGGTGATCACGCATATAGACTTCCTGATCACTTCCCTGTCATTGATCACCCCCTTGTCATTGATCACCCCCCTGTAAGGCTCCATTCAGACGTCCGTATGATTTTTACGGATCCACTGATACATGGATCGGATCCGCAAAACACATGCGGACGTCTGAATGGAGCCTTACAGGGGGGTGATCAATGACAGAGGAGTGATCACCCATATAGACTCCCTGATCACCTCCGTCATTGATCACCCCCCTGTAAGGCTCCATTCAGACGTCCGTATGATTTTCACGGATACATGGATCGGATCCGCAAAACACATACGGACGTCTGAATGGAGCCTTACAGGGGGGTGATCAATGACTGGGGGGTGATCACCCATATAGACTTCCTGATCACCCCCTGTCATTGATCACCCCCCTGTCATTGATCACCCCCCTGTAAGGCTCCATTCAGATGTCCGTATGATTTTTACGGATACATGGATCGGATCCGCAAAACACATACGGACGTCTGAATGGAGCCTTACAGGGGGGTGATCAGGGAGTCTATATGGGATGATCACCCCCCTGTAAGGCTCCATTCAGACGTCTGTATGTGTTTTACGGATCCACGCATCTATGGATCGGATCCGCAAAACACATACGGACGTCTGAATGGAGCCTTACAGGGGGGTGATCACCCCATATACACTCCCTGATCACCCCCCTGTCATTGATCACCCCCCTGTAAGGCTCCATTCAGACGTCTGCATGTGTTTTACGGATCCACGCATCTATGGATCGGATCCGCAAAACGCATACGGACGTCTGAATGGAGCCTTACAGGGGGGTGATCAGTGACAGGGGGGTGATCACCTCATATACACTCCCTGATCACCCCCTGTCATTGATCACCCCCCTGTCATTGATCACCCCCCTGTAAGGCTCCATTCAGACGCCCATATGTGTTTTACGGATCCACGCATCGGATCCGCAAAACGCATACGGACGTCTGAATGGAGCCTTACAGGGGGGTGATCAATGACAGGGGGGTGATCACCCCATATACACTGCCTGATCACCCCCCTGTCATTGATCACCCCCCAGTAAGGCTCCATTCAGACGTCCGTATGTGTTTTGCGGTTCCGATCCATGTATCCGTGGATCCGTAAAAAACATATAGACGTCTGAATGGAGCCTTTCAGAGGGGTGGTCAATGACAGAGGGGTGATCAGTGACAGGGGGGTGATCACCCCATATACACTCCCTGATCACCCCCCTGTCATTGATCACCCCCTGTAAGGCTCCATTCAGAATTTTTGTTTGGCCCAAGTTAGCGGAAATATTTTTTATTTTATTTTTTCTTACAAAGTCTCATATTCCACTAACTTGTGTCAAAAAATAAAATCTCACATGAACTCGCCATACCCCTCACGGAATCCAAATGCGTAACATTTTTTAGACATTTATATTCCAGACTTCTTCTCACGCTTTAGGGCCCCTAAAAAGCCAGGGCAGTATAAATACCCCACATGTGACCCCATTTCGGAAAGAAGACACCCCAAGGTATTCCGTGAGGGGCATATTGAGTCCATGAAAGATTTACATTTTTGTCCCAAGTTAGCGGAAAGGGAGACTTTGTGAGAAAAAAAAACAAAAAAAAAATTTCCGCTAACTTGTGCCCAAAAAAAAAAATTCTATGAACTCGCCAGGCCCCTCATTGAATACCTTGGGGTGTCTTCTTTCCAAAATGGGGTCACATGTGGGGTATTTATACTGCCCTGGAATTTTAGGGGCCCGAAACCGTGAGAAGAAGTCTGGGATCCAAACGTCTAAAAATGCCCCCCTAAAAGGAATTTGGGCCCCTTTGCGCATCTAGGCTGCAAAAAAGTGTCACACATCTGGTATCGCCGTACTCAGGAGAAGTTGGGCAATGTGTTTTGGGGTGTCATTTTACATATACCCATGCTGGGTGAGATAAATATCTTGGTCAAATGCCAACTTTGTATAAAAAAATGGGAAAAGTTGTCTTTTGCAGAGATATTTCTCTCACCCAGCATGGGTATATGTAAAATGACACCCCAAAACACATTCCCCAACTTCTCCTGAGTACGGCGATACCAGATGTGTGACACTTTTTTGCAGCCAAGGTGGGCAAAGGGGCACACATTCCAAAGAGCACCTTTAGGATTTCACCGGCCATTTTTTACAGATTTTGATTTCAAACTACTAACCACACATTAGGGCCCCTAAATTGCCAGGGCAGTATAACTACCCCACAAGTGACCCCATTTTGGAAAGAAGACACCCCAAGGTATTCCGTGAGGGGCATGGCGAGTTCCTAGAATTTTTTATTTTTTGTCACAAGTTAGCGGAAAATTATGATTTTTATTTTTTTCTTTTTTTTTCTTACAAAGTCTCAGATTCTACTAACTTGTGACAAAAAATAAAAAATTCCAGGAACTCGCCATGCCCCTCACGGAATACCTTGGGGTGTCTTCTTTCCAAAATGGGGTCACTTGTGGCGTAGTTATACTGCCCTGGCAATTTAGGGGCCCTAATGTGTGCGAAGTAGTTTGAAATCAAAATCTGTAAAAAATGGCAGGTGAAATCCTAAAGGTGCTCTTTGGAATGTGGGCCCCTTTGCCCACCTTGGCAGCAAAAAAGTGTCACACATCTGGTATCGCCGTACTCAGGAGAAGTTGGGCAATGTGTTTTGGGGTGTCATTTTACATATACCCATGCTGGGTGATATAAATATCTTGGTCAAATGCCAACTTTGTATAAAAAAATGGGAAAAGTTGTCTTTTGCAGAGATATTTCTCTCACCCAGCATGGTTATATGTAAAATGACACCCCAAAACACATTCCCCAACTTCTCCTGAGTACGGCGATACCAGATGTGTGACACTTTTTTGCTGCCAAGGTGGGCAAAGGGGCACACATTCCAAAGAGCACCTTTAGGATTTCACCGGCCATTTTTTACAGATTTTGATTTCAAACTACTAACCACACATTAGGGCCCCTAAATTGCCAGGGCAGTATAACTACCCCACAAGTGACCCCATTTTGGAAAGAAGACACCCCAAGGTATTTCGTGATGGGCATAGTGAGTTCATGGAAGTTTTTATTTTTTGTCACAAGTTAGTGGAATATGAGACTTTGTAAGAAAAAAAATAAATTAAAAATAAATCATCATTTTCCGCTAACTTGTGACAAAAAATAAAAAGTTCTATGAACTCACTATGCCCATCAGCGAATACCTTAGGGTGTCTACTTTCCGAAATGGGGTCATTTGTGGGGTGTTTGTACTGTCTGGGCATTGTAGAACCTCAGGAAACATGACAGGTGCTCAGAAAGTCAGAGCTGCTTCAAAAAGCGGAAATTCACATTTTTGTACCATAGTTTGTAAACGCTATAACTTTTACCCAAACCATTTTTTTTTTACCCAAACATTTTTTTTTTATCAAAGACATGTAGAACAATAAATTTAGCGAAAAATTTATATATGGATGTCGTTTTTTTTGCAAAATTTTACAACTGAAAGTGAAAAATGTCATTTTTTTGCAAAAAAATCGTTAAATTTCGATTAATAACAAAAAAAGTAAAAATGTCAGCAGCAATGAAATACCACCAAATGAAAGCTCCATTAGTGAGAAGAAAAGGAGGTAAAATTAATTTGAGTGGTAAGTTGCATGACCGAGCAATAAACCGCTAAAGTTGTGGAGTGCCGATTTGTAAAAAAGGGCCTGGTCACTAGGGGGGTATAAACCTGTGGTCCTTAAGTGGTTAAATAGGCAGCTGGGCTCAGAAGCCAGGTCTCTGTGTTAGGATCTGTGAGCCTTGTGTCTGGATGAAGGCTTGCTACCTGTTTGGCGTGAAAACAGGTTGGTGCCGCTATGGTCAAGGATTCTTTGAGGTAGAATTGCTGCATGGTGTGAATTACCACCAACACCAAAAGGTGAGTTTTTGTTTGAATATGACTGCTTGTTTTGTCACTTGCCTATAGTGTGAATAAAACACTGAACTGTTTGATCCAAAGAACTTGTTGTTGCCTCTATACTGCATTTGCTAATCCTGTCTACCAGAGCGAAACCCCACACCTCCCATAGGGGTAGGCGTATTAAGTAGCCAGCCATTGGTATGGGAAGATTAGATGTTAGCTCTGGCCCTTTGAGAGCCAGAGGGAGCTCACATGCACCCTACAGGCAGTGAGAGGCATTGCCGGAAAGTAGCAGGCTGTAGCCTGCTTGGAGTGAACGAATAGAGCTACTTTGGCAGTCGGGTCCACTGGGTAGAAGGAGAGGAACGCTGGCAATCCGAGTGGCCGGAACCCAGGAGTGGGGAGCAGGTGAGCAGTCGTGTCTCTCAGAGCGGTGGCAGGCACCAAGTGTTTCAGAGCCATGGGGGTTTAGCATGGCAATAAAGGTTCCAGGGTCACTCCCCCCAAAGATTCTGGGTAGTGGAATTGGCAGTTGCCATGTAGTGCAACACCTAAGACAGTGGAGGGCGGAGTAGTGTTGAGTGAAGCAAAGCATTCGAAGTGGAATTCGGTCTGAATTTTAGGTGAAAATGTATTTGAAACTAAGCCGAATTTCGTGGTGGCGAATCATTTTAACAAAAATGGTGGCTTGAGTTGTCTTAGATAGAATGGAAAAAAAATTATAAATACTCGCCTTATCCAATTGTTCGCTCAGTGATGGGAGAGCGTGGTGATGTCATCCCGCTCAGCGCAGGTCCTTTGACAGGGCTTTTTCAGTCAAGAGAGGAGTGGACTGCCTCTGCGTGAGCAAGTGGATGAGGTGAGTGATTTTTTTTAAAACCCAAAATGCCACATTGCCTGTATTATCGTTTTTAATGGCCATTAGACGGGTGCCCTTCTGTCTAAGTGGCCGTTGAAAACTGTCCCATTGATTGATAGGCTGAATTGAGTTTTAACATAGCGATTCTCGACAAATTATTTGTAACTAATCAAATTTCTCGTCGAACTTCAGCGAAGCTGCCGAATCGAAGTTTTCAAAACTTCGCTCATCTCTCGTAGAGAGCAGGAAGCTGGAGCCCCATCAATCTTGAGAATGAAGGAGATTTTATTCTTTATTCCAGAAACAGCACCACTCTTGTCCATGGTCTGTGTCTGGTCTTTCAGTTCTTCCTTATTAACTCGAGTAGGGATGAACTGCAATCCTAGACACAGTCCATGGACAACAGTGTAGTTGTTTCTCTGGAAAAAAGCAGACCCTTTAAATAAGAGATATGGAAACCTCCGATCAAACTCCTTAGGTTTTTCTTCACGATGATTAGGGGCCAGTTTTATGGGAACGGTTAACAGGGACCATGTTCCCCAAGATTGACGCAGTCTGGTTTATTTTAGAACACGTCGGATGGCTAGTTTAACGCTTGCAATTATGAAAAATTGCTTTGAATGAATTGACACAAACAAATGTCTGTAATCTAATAGATGTAGAAATAATCAGTTGGCACTCTGGAAGAAGGTGGTGGTGCTCGTATCCTGGGTTGCAGGCCTGTACATCCAAGTGGAAGAAGTGGATCAGCACTCACCCTTTGATGCTAATCAATCTTCACTTTATTGCCATAAACAGAATACAGGCAAATGTGACGCGTTTCGGCTAAACAGCCTTTTTGAAACAAGCATGAAATCTAATAGATAAGTCTAAGACTAGTTTCATACTAGTGTTGTGAGATCCGGCAGGCTGTTCAGGCAGGGAATAGCCTGCTGGGTCTCGCTGGATCCAGTGTGACCTGGGAGGCTGTTCCCTGCCAGAAAAGCCTAGTGTGAAACTAGCCTAAGCCTATGCGCTAGACCAGTGGTGTTCAACCTGTGTTGGGAGTGGTAGTTTCACAACAGTAGGAGACATCTACTCAGTGATGTCTTCACAATTTCTTAACCTTCTTCAGCTAATATGGTCATCTTAACAATTCAATTACTTTCACAGACTCCTGAATAACATATTGCTCTTGTTATGCAGCCATAGATCACCCATCCTAAGTGTAATATTTCTGCATTACTAGCAAGCTTTCCATTTACATAGCACCCTATAACAGTGTACAACGGTGACCACATTGGTCTTCAACTTCCACCTTTCTCAGTCACATCCATAAGGCCTTAAACAGATGGCCTTAACATGGTTGCATTGTAGAGTCCATATGAGACCCGCAACTCTAATGACCCATGGTCTGACCACGCTAAAATTCGAACACATTATCACCACTTGAATGAGGTCTATCTAAGAACAGACTTTTTAGAAATTCTAGAGTTCTTTTGAGGAATAGGGCCAGTTTGAGAAAGACATGAGATACTGGGTAAAAAGGAAAGTAGGGAATCTGGAGATAGGGCGGGTAGGCTGTTAGCGCATATTGCTAGAAATAATCAGATGTCCCCCCCGGTGTTGCGCATACTGAACCCAGATGGACAACTGGTGGAATCTGTTGATGACATTTTAGATGGCTTTAAGCGGTTCTACCAGTCACTGTATAGCTCCGCAGTGCATTACACTGAAGGGGAGCTGAGCGACTATGTGGCTGAGGTGTCTCATCCTAGACTCAGCACAGAGGATAGAAATTTGCTGGATGCGAACATAGCCTTAGAAGAAATACAGCTTGCCATCCATGATCTACCTGCTGGGAAGGCGCCGGGCCCGGATGGGATCCCTGTAGAAGTCTATTCTAAATATAGCGAGATTCTAGGCCCCCAACTCCTTGAAATGTACTCAGCTTCGTTTCAGCGACATCAACTGCCTGAAACGTTATACGACGCTACTGTGGTGGTGATATTGAAACCCGACAAGGACCCTACAGAGTGTGGTTCTTATCGGCCAATCTCATTGCTAAATTTAGATTATAAGATTCTGACTAGGTTACTTGCCTCCCGCGTGAACAAAGTGATTACATCTATAGTGCACTCAGACCAGGCTGGATTCATTCCAGGTAGGACTACCTCTGATAATATCAGGAGAGCGCAGGTCATAGCACAGATAGGGGTGGCGGAAGGGAGAAGGTGGCCCATGGCGTCTCTTGACACGGCTAAGGCCTTTGACTCTGTTGAATGGCCTTTCCTCCTACAAATTTGGATTCGGCCCAAGGTTTATTAGGTGGGTTGAAATCCTGTACCAGAGACCCAAAGCTAACATACTAGTTAATGGCACCCAATCAGATTCATTCACCCTCCATAGGGGAACTAGACAGGGGTGCCCCCTCTCCCCACTGTTGTTTGCTGTGGTGATAGAGCATTTGGCCCTACGTATCAGACAGGACGAGTCATTTAAGGGAATATCCAGGGGAAATAGGGAAGAAAAGATAGGTCTGTATGCCGACGATCTCCTCCTGTTTATGGATGAGCCTGAGCGGACTCTACCAAGTGCAATTGCTGTGATAGAGAAGTTTGGTGTATACTCGGGCTTGCACATAAACTGGACGAAATCGGTCATTTTGCCTTTTTGGGCACATGACTGGCCGGAGAGTTTTTATAATCTGCCAGTGGTGGAACACTTTAAGTACCTCGGCATTGTAATTACAAAGGACCCTCATGCGTCGGTGGTAAGAAATATAGACCCTATAGAACTTTTGTTTGTGGATAAGTTTAAGACGTGGATATCTTCGCCGCTTTCAGTGATGGGGAGGTTAAATTTAGTTAAAATGATACTGCTCCCTAAGGGCTTATATCTCCTGTCACATAGGCCTTTTTTGACAGACTCCATTCTTTAATTACCACTTTTGTCTGGGGCAAGGCCAGGAGGAAACTATCTCTGAGAGTGCTGCAGAGGTCTAAACTTCAGGGGGGAGCGGCTCTGCCGGATTTTTTCTTGTACTACTTAGCTGGCCAGCTGAAGTATATTGCGTCATGGGTGAGGCAGGGGGAGTTGCCCGGGCCGGAGTATTGGCTGAAAGAGTACCTTGGTATTTCTACCTTGTGGCCGGTGTTGGAGTCCTCGAATCTAGTCCCTGGGAGACTACTCCCTGTCCATAAGCTAGCTAACCAATTGTGGAAGGCTGCCAAATTTAACGCATTTACAGATCTACCTGATGCAGCCCCTCTCTGGGACAATCCTATGTTCCCACACTTGGCTAGCCTTGAGGGCTCAACGGTTTGGAAAGGATGCGGGATCATATCATTGGAAGAATTGTATGCTGGGGGTGTACTTAGATCTTTGCAACAACTGCAGGAGAAGTTTGAGATTCCTCACACTCTCTTTTATAGATACCTTCAGCTGCGACATGCTCTGGAGGCGCAGTTTAGGGGGATGAGCCGCAGCATTTCCAAGTATCCTCTGATAGGGGTGCTGAGGTCCCAAGGTCCTAAAGGAGTCATTTCTGTCCTATATACACAGCTGCTTGGGGATAGAATGCGACTCCAACCGCTGGAGGTGGAAGCTAAATGGAAATCTACTATTCCGACACTTGATGCTGAAGAGTGGGAGGAAGCCCTGCTGGTTCCCACCAAGGTTTCTCCGTCGGTAAATAATAGATTGACTCAGCTGTTTATTCTGCATAGAAGTTATCTGTCCCCTCTCAGGATGTACAAAATGGGGAGATTACCTAGCAGCCGATGCCACAGGTGTCAGGAGGAGGGAGCTGACTTTTGCCATTTAATATGGATCTGTAGCTACAGACGTGGACAAAATTGTTGGTACCCTTTGGTCAATGAAAGAAAAAGTCACAATGGTCACAGAAATAACTTTAATCTGACAAAAGTAATAATAAATTAAAATTCTATAAATGTTAACCAATGAAAGTCAGACATTGTTTTTCAACCATGCTTCAACAGAATTATGTAAAAAAATAAACTCATGAAACAGGCATGGACAAAAATGATGGTACCCCTAACTTAATATTTTGTTGCGCAACCTTTTGAGGCAATCACTGCAATCAAACGCTTCCTGTAACTGTCAATGAGACATCTGCACCTCTCAGCAGGTATTTTGGCCCACTCCTCATGAGCAAACTGCTCCAGTTGTGTCCGGTTTGAAGGGTGCCTTTTCCAGACTGCATGTTTCAGCTCCTTCCAAAGATGCTCAATAGGATTGAGGTCAGGGCTCATAGAAGGCCACTTTAGAATAGTCCAATTTTTTCCTCTTAGCCATTCTTGGGTGTTTTTAGCGGTGTGTTTTGGGTCATTGTCCTGTTGCAAGACCCATGACCTGCGACTGAGACCAAGCTTTCTGACACTGGCTAGTACATTTCTCTCTAGAATTCCTTGATAGTCTTGAGATTTCATTGTACCCTGCACAGATTCAAGACACCCTGTGCCAGACGCAGCAAAGCAGCCCCAGAACATAACAGAGCCTCCTCCATGTTTCACAGTAGGGACAGTGTTCTTTTCTTGATATGCTTCATTTTTTCGTCTGTGAACATACAGCTGATGTGCCTTGGCAAAAACTTCGATTTTTGTCTCATCTGTCCACAGGACATTCTCCCAGAAGCTTTGTGGCTTGTCAACATGTAGTTTGGCATATTCCAGTCTTGCTTTTTTATGATTCGTTTTCAACAATGGTGTCCTCCTTGGTCGTCTCCCATGTAGTCCACTTTGGCTCAAACAACGACGGATGGTGCGATCTGACACTGATGTTCCTTGAGCATGAAGTTCACCTTGAATCTCTTTAGAAGTCTTTCTAGGCTCTTTTGTTACCATTCGGATTATCCGTCTCTTAGATTTGTCATCAATTTTCCTCCTGCGGCCACGTCCAGGGAGGTTGGCTACAGTCCCATGGATCTTAAACTTATGAATAATATGTGCAACTGTACTCACAGGAACATCTAGTTGCTTGGAGATGGTCTTATAGCCTTTACCTTTAACATGCTTGTCTATAATTTTCTTTCTGATCTCTTGAGACAGCTCTTTCCTTTGCTTCCTCTGGTCCATGTCGAGTGTGGTACACACCATATCACCAAACAACACAGTGATTACCTGGAGCCATATATATAGGCCCAATGGCTGATTACAAGGTTGTAGACACCTGTGATGCTAATTAGTGGACACACCTTGAATTAACATGTCCCTTTGGTCACATTATGTTCTGTGTTTTCTAGGGGTACCATCATTTTTGTCCATGCCTGTTTCATGAGTTTATTTTTTTACATAATTCTGTTGAAGCATGGTTGAAAAACAATGTCTGACTTTCATTGGTTAACATTTATAGAATTTTAATTTATTATTACTTTTGTCAGATTAAAGTTATTTCTGTGACCATTGTGACTTTTTCTTTCATTGACCAAAGGGTACCAACAATTTTGTCCACGTCTGTATGTGCGGACCTTCTGGGAGAGTGTTGTAGGGATTTTGTCGACATTGGTGCCCGTTCCGATAACGCTTTGCCCCAAAATATGTATACTGGGAATTTTAGATGAGGAATTGTGGACACATCATCATAGAGTATTCTTTGGAGAGACTCTGTTCTTGGCCAGAAAAGCGATAGCTCTGAGATGGATGGCGGACAGGCCCCCTACAGCTAGTCAATGGAAAGGCTTGGTAAACCAGGCTATGTCTATGGAAAAAGTAGTTTATATCCATAGGAGGTGCCCGCAGAAATTTGACAAAGTATGGGGGAAGTGGTGCTCTTCGACTCATTCACTACATCGCACTCATTTGCAGTCTGTGTCAGAGGAACCTTGGGGATGATACACACTGCTGACTGACTCATATCAAGGTACCGCAGGTTTAATTGATGCGATGTATTGCGTTGGTTTGTCTGATGCTCTCTCACATAATGTCACTGCCTCTGATTCTGTCTTTTGTGATATGTACCTGAATATTTGCTTGTGAAGTTTGGGACTCCCCTGCGTGGGCTGTCACACTTCTTGCTGTCTTGACTCATGCCTGATGTTAAACTTCAATAAAACGAGGTTAAAAAAAAAAAAAAAGGAAAGTAGGGACATCAATATTGTACAGTGTTTCTTGTATTTCCAGCTTCAGGTTACTGCTGAGGTTTCGTCCTCAAGACCTCTAAGGTAGCCAAGGCCCAAAAAGTGGCCCTGTTGAGAAAGTGAGAAATAAACAATTTGCAGCTATATAATTTGTGAATGCCTTGTATTTTCAGAAGATAATTCTACAGTATATTTTAAGTTTGTAATTTAAATCCAGCTCCATGCCTATACCTCTTATTAGTGAATTACGCCGCACTGCCTGACTGCTGTGCTTTTCAAAAACCCACGTCTGTATAAATGCCTCTGGGCTGTATTGTAAGGTTTCATGTTCCCTGAAGTCACCCTTAAATTCTGCCTTTTCCTACATTATGTTGCTGGAACATAATACTTTCTTGCTATCCTTGTGCTTTGCTTCTTTTCAAGTCTTCACCTAGGTAATTGTAAAAAAAAAAAGCAATTTTGGAGTTCATTTGTAGCTTGTGGTCCAGAAGCTTGTGTTTTAGTTCTCTGAGAAGACAACATTATACCTGCTGCAGAACCTTCAGAAGGAATATTTTGGGATGCATGGCACAAATAAAGCAGTTGATTGCCTGTGCCATAAAAGTGTGCAACACGTTGGATGAGGATAGAAGATGCTTCTGCAGAAATGTTGTGTGAGATGTTCCATGCACCGTGGCTCCCAACCCTCCCTCTTGTCTGTAAATGAAATGAGCTGAGACCGGTAATACAGTTTGCCACGTGTGAGTGACAGGCCTGTTCCTTAGAAGTGCTGCCATTAAGCAGACAAGACAGGAGCTCAGGCAGCAAGCAGCCCCTAAAATATAATGAAGGAACACTATTTGTGGGGCAGAGCTGTACCCATGGGGGCATCCAAGTGAGGAATTGAATTTCTGGCCATTCTGGGGCTCGATGGCTCGTGACGATAGCAATCTCCTGTCACCGGGGGGTCGGAGGCACTGTGAGAAGGGCTGGACAGCCGAGGAATTGAATGTAATTACATTTCGCTGACATGGTTCGCATGATGCCACAGACATTTCTCTGATCTCAGTATTAATCGGGGCATTCAGACTTGGCAATCAGTATGCAGATCCAACTCAATGAAACACCGTTGTCAGTTTTCTAATTTAGTTGTAGAGAGCTCCAGCTCTGTTCATTGCATTTCCGACAACACATTCACGTTTAGGACAATTCTTTATAGTTTTTTTACAAAGGGGGCTCACGCCAGGTTTGCCCATCTAGGTAGAAGATAAGAATGTGCTGATTTCATAAGACATTTTTTCATAAAACTCTAAAATGTTTACTTTTGATTATATTTTTTTAAGTACTAAATAAAAAGCTAAATTTTTTTAAACAAATGACAAAAAATCACAAAAATGGAATACAAATTTGGCATATACCGTTGCAAAAAAAGTATGTAAACACTTTGGAATGATATGGATTTCTGCACAAATTGGTCATAAAATGTGATCTGATCTTCATCTAAGTCACAACAATAGACAATCACAGTCTGCTTAAACTAATAATACACAAAGAATTAAATGTTACCATGTTTTTATTGAACACACCATGTAAACATTCACAGCACAGGTGGAAAAAGTATGTGAACCCCTAGACTAATGACATCTCCAAGAGCTAATTGGAGTGAGGTGTCAGCCATCTGGAGTCCAATCAATGAGATGAGATTGGAGGTGTTGGTTACAGCTGCCCTGCCCTATAAAAAACACACACCAGTTCTGGGTTTGCTTTTCACAAGAAGCATTGCCTGATGTGAATGATGCCTCGCACAAAAGAGCTCTCAGAATACCTACGATTAAGAATTGTTGACTTGCATAAAGCTGGAAAGGGTTATAAAAGTATCTCCAAAAGCCTTGCTGTTCATCAGTCCACGGCAAGACAAATTGTCTATAAATGGAGAAATCTCAGCACTGCTGCTACTCTCCCTAGGAGTGGCCGTCCTGTAAAGATGACTACAAGAGCACAGCACAGACTGCTCAATGAGGTGAAGAAGAATCCTAGAGTGTCAGCTAAAGACTTACAAAAGTCTCTGGCATATGCTAACATCCCTGTTAGCGAATCTACGATACGTAAAACACTAAACAAGAATGGATTTCATATGAGGATACCACAGAGGAAGCCACTGCTGCTACTCTCCCTAGGAGTGGCCGTCCTGTAAAGATGACTGCAAGAGCACAGCGCAGACTGCTCAATGAGGTGAAGAAGAATCCTAGAGTGTCAACTAAAGACTTACAAAAGTCTCTGGCATAAGCTAACATCCCTGTTAGCGAATCTACGATACGTAAAACACTAAACAAGAATGGATTTCATGGGAGGATACCACAGAAGAAGCCACTGCTGTCCAAAAAAAACATTGCTGCACGTTTACAGTTTGCATAAGAGCACCTGGATGTTCCACAGCAGTACTTGCAAAATATTCTGTCGACAGATGAAACCAAAGTTGAGTTGTTTGGAAGAAACACACAACACTATGTGTGGAGAAAAAGAGGCACAGCACACCAACATCAAAACCTCATCCCAACTGTGAAGTATGGTGGTGGGGGCATCATGGTTTGGGGATGCTCTGCTGCGTCAGGGCCTGGACGGATTGCTATCATCGAAGGAAAAATGAATTCCCAAGTTTATCAAGACATTTTGCAGGAGAACTTAAGGCCATCTGTCCACCAGCTGAAGCTCAACAGAAGATGGGTGTTGCAACAAGACAACGACCCAAAGCATAGAAGTAAATCAACAACAGAATGGCTTAAACAGAAGAAAATACACCTTCTGGAGTGGCCCAGTCAGAGTCCTGACCTCAACCCAATTGAGATGCTGTGGCATGACCTCAAGGAAGCGATTCACACCAGACATTCCAAGAATATTGCTGAACTGAAACAGTTCTGTAAAGAGGAATGGTCAAGAATTACTCCTGACCGTTGTGCACATCTGATCTGCAACTACAGGAAACGTTTGGTTGAAGTTATTGCTGCCAAAGGAGGTTCAACCAGTTATTAAATCCAAGGGTTCACATACTTTTTCCACCTGCACTGTGAATGTTTACATGGTGTGTTCAATAAAAACATGGTGACATTTAATTCTTTGTGTGTTATTAGTTTAAGCCGACTGTGATTGTCTATTGTTGTGACTTAGATAAAGATCAAATCACATTTTATGACCAATTTGTGCAGAAATCCATATCATTCCAAAGGGTTCACATACTTTTTCTTGCAACTGTATATACCAAGCTTGCAGACTATAAATCAGGTCTCTGCATACTGATTTAATTACCAAAGAAGCTTGCAGAATAAAACAGCCATACGGCTCCCAGGGCTCATTTCTGTACTCTTAGCTTACCCTCGCTGACTTTTGACGGCTATATACACTCCAGCTTTGGCAAGGATCCTGCATGATACTGAGCAGGATCCTGAGATGGGCCCAGTCATATCAAGGCTCAGAAGCCCCCTCCACCTCAGCAGATCTTGTGTTACTATGGGTTTTTTTTTATACTTTTTTTTTGTTATTTTACAAACGACCTATTACTCCTAGATGATGAGATACATACCTATATCCTCGAGGGCGATCGCTCAGACATCTAGGGGGTGATTTATTAGTTTTAGATGCCGGTCTTGCTATCCTCTATAGCTGGAGGTGGATCCGCCAGAGTTATGAAGAGTCGCCGGCCTCTACATAATTTCAGCGGATCCACCGCCGCTTCTAAATGTAAGACAGCTTCCTTGCTGATAAATTTGAATTGCCGCAAAGCCGAATTTCCTCGTGCTTGCTTCATGGTACCGAATCAATTTAAAAATAAAATAGTGTAAAAAACAAAAAAATAATACTTACCTGATCTACTTGCTCGGCATGGGCCGGCTGCCGCCATCTTGCTTGAAGATCTCGGGCAAAATCCCGTGCGCGGTGACATATGACGTCACCACTCCGGCCAGCGCGATGATGTCATCTTGGGACGCGCAAAGATGGTGACGGCTGGCCCGTCGCGAGCAAATAGATCAGGTATTATTTTTTATTTTTTTATTTTACACTGTGTTATTTGTATCAGATACGGCATCTGGTATTGGTATGAACACGGCATCTGAGGGGTACAATGAGGAGGAGCAGCGCAATCGCCGCTCCCTGTCATTGCACCCACTACTTACAAATGAGCTTTATTACAAAGCGGATTTGTAAAATTTGGCAAAGCAGCTGACTACAATTTATGAATACTTAGCTCATCACTAAACACTATGACTGATTGGTTAGTGTTTATTTTGAATTTCCTCTTCACCAGGAGACTTTCCCTATGGCTGAAGATGGTACTTCTTCCAATGTCCCCATTTTACAAAAATTCCTGGAGGAGTTGAATAAATGATTGTATTCTAGTCTAATTCTCTGAACTTTAGTGCATAGGGTACTTCTTAGGCCCCTTTCACTCGGGCGAGATTTCCACGCGGGTGCAATGCGTGAGGTGAACGCATTGCACTCGCACTGAATCCGGACCCATTCATTTCTATGGGGCTGTGCACATGAGCGGTGATTTTCACGCATCACTTGTGCGTTGCGTGAAAATCGCAGCATGCTCCTCTTTGTGCGTTTTTCACGCAACGGCAGGCCCCATAGAAGTGAATGGGGCTCCGTGAAAATCGCAAGCAAGTGCTGATACGGTGCGATTTTCACGCACGGTTGCTAGGAGACGATCGGGATGGAGACTAATACTAATCATTTAACTCACCTTAATCCACTTGTTCGCAGCAGCCCGGCTTCTCTTCGGTCTTCATCTTTGCTGTGCACAGGAAAAGGACCTGTGGTGACGTCACTACGCTCATCACATGGTCCGTCACACGATCCATCACCGTGGTAAATGATCATGTGATGGACCACGTGATGAGCGTAGTGATGTCATCAAAGGTCCTATTCCTCAAAGAAGAAGACAGAAGAGAAGCCGGGCTGCACGAACAAGTGAATTAAGGTGAGTTAAATTATTTTTTATTAACCCCTCCATCCCTATTTTACTAAGCATTCTGTATTAAGAATGCTATTATTTACCCTTATAACCATGTTATAAGGGAAAATAATAAAATCTACACAACACCTAACCCAAACTTGAACTTCTGTGAGGAAGTCCGGGTTTGGGTACCAAACATGCCGATTTTTCTCACGCGCATGCAAAAAAAAGCATTACAATGTTTTGCACTCGCACGGAAAAATCGCGCATCCTGGGCCAAAAACATGACGCCCGTGTGAAAGAGGCCTTATTGTTGAGGATACCCAAGTGTCTGATGAAGACCTGCACCACTGAGAAGATACATTTTTCAGTCTGACCCCTTTCTGCACTCCTGTATGCCTGGCTTTAAAAAAGCTTACGATTTTTGGTTGGTACGTTGACAGGCAAAATTATTTTAAAACCATGACAAAAAAAAATCCTGGCTTCATTGTGTAGCAAAGAATCTCTATATGATAAACATGTAGTGAAGACATCAGAAGCTAAGTCCTCTGGTAATGGCTCCCGACATGCCCTGCAGTGTCTAGATTTCATGGACCTCTTACCGGAGTCTCCATGACAGCCAAACATCAATTAAGAAAACACACATAGTTTGAGATCTCTGGAGGTGACCACAGGATAGCCAGAACAGATATCTCCCATAGAACTACAGCCATAAAGTGCCATAAAGTGCCAGGTAGCACACACCCAAATGAAAGCAGCAGAGTATCACAGCTCTGGTAAGTGCCCTGACATTGTCTGCCTTACTTACCTCTGTAGCTTGCTGGCTGAGTGTGGTATTGGTTCATACTGAGTTAATACTGAACCAAGTCATATCTGGCATCACACAAGGTAACGTACAGCAAAGTAACAAAGGTGAGATAGGGCACTGATATGGTTTGGCTATGGTTTGGCAGAGGGCACATCTTGTTGGCTGAGTGTGGCATCGGTTCATACTGAACAGAAAGGTATATCCTCGTCACCTCCAGCATCACACCGGATAATTCCATGGATGTGCTGTATAAGGGGGGTAGATAATGTGCTGTAAGAGGTGCAGTGTAATAAACATCAAGAGAAGTGCCATCTTGCTGCACCTTCAAGCCAAGGTACAGTAAGCACTCCCTGTATACAGCTTGCTATGCTGGAAGTTATTACACATCAGCGAGTGTGGACTCACTGTGCCAACCAACCAGTCCGACTTAGGGCTAACTCTATGGGCGTTATCCTGGCGCTTCTTCGGTATCAGGGCAGTTTCTTGGGAAATTTACCAACAGGGCGAACCTCAAAAAAGCGTCCCGTCCCCCCCCATTGTGGCCGGATCTCTGCCGTAACCACAATGTAGTTGATGGGGGCGGCGGGCATTTAGTCTGCAGTGCCAGATCCAGTGAATTCCAGCAGGCTGTTCTCTGCTGGAACAGCCTGCCAGAATCACTAACGCAGTTGTGAAAGTAGCCTAATACAGCCCCACATACCTCTTACATCCAGTGACATCTCCTTTGATGTAGATGTTCTCTTTCTTTATCTTCTCCATTCAGACCAGACCGCCATGATGATTTCTTTCAGCCATCTCCCATCTCTGCAGAGTTTGACAGACATCTTAGTTTCCTACTTTTCCATCATCCTTCCACCTTCTCAACATCCCATCTTGCACCCCCAAAACTATACTGACGACGAAAAAAACTGAAGACTTGCCTGAATGCCGGATCCTGCATTTTTTTTCTATAGCAATGTATTAGTAGCGGAACCTGCAGACCCCAAAAAAGGTGAAAAAAGTAAATGCCGGATCCATTTTGCCGGATGACACCGGAAAGACAGATCCGGTATTTCAATGCATTTTTGTTGACTGATCAGGCATTTTTAAGACTGATCATGATCTCGATCAGTCTTACTAATGCCATCAGTTGGCAAACGTTTTGCCGGATCTCTCTGCCGTAAGTGTGAAAGTAGCCTTAAAAGCAAACAAAAAAAAACATCTTAGTGCCCCCAGTAGAGCCAATGTCCCCAGAGTGCCCTTATGTGTTCCAATGACCTGTACTGTGTGCCACTAGAAAAAACACTTAGTGCCACCAGTTGAGCTTAGGTGCCCATAGTGCCCCTATAATTTGTGACAGTATAAATACTCCTATATAGTGCCCCAGAAGATGCCCCATAGTGCTCCCCCTGTCCCCATAGTGTCCTCCATAATGTGCCAGTATAAAAAGCCCCTATAAACAGTATCGAAGAAGGAAATAATCAGCGGCACTCACCAGTGTGTAGTTTTGACTTGATGCTTTATTCAAAGAGCTTAATTTGTGGCACGGGGCAGACAGACAATCTTGCACGCACCAAACAGCGACGGCCGTTTTGGGCTACTTGCTGTCGCTGTTTGGTGCATGCAAGATTGTCTGTCCCGTGCCAGAAATGAAGCTCTTTGAAAAAAGCATTGAGTCAAAACTACACACTGGTGAGTGCCACTGATTATTTCTGAAAGGATTTGGACCTTTCTGGACCTCTACAACCACCTTGGTTTGATGTCACTGACGTCAGGAGAGATAATTTTCAGCTAGCAAAAACATGACACACACAGGTATCACTGAGAAATACTCTAACTTTATTATGCTATTGCTTGGCCTTATTGTCACGGCTGAGGATGGGGGAAACCCTCAGCCGTGAGATGCCAGGTGTTATAGTGGCTACTGGCCATGAGGCCACAGGATAGGGAGCAGGTCACCTCCTACAGCATCCCTACCCTGACCCTAACTCCTAACCTGCATGGGCCGACCTTTAGGGTAGGAGGGCCCATGCGCAGGAACCTCGGAGCCCTATCTTACCCTCCGCAGATCCCTGAGCTAGGAGCTGGGTAAGGCAACCTACTCCTCCTTGACACGGAGGAGCAGGAGCCTCTATGGCCAAGCTGTTGGGAAGAGGGGAACAGAAACAACCACACGGAAATGGCAGGCGAACAACAAGTTCACCAACCTGCCACAGCCCTCCTGACTGGATCCCTAAACAGACAAGGATCCAGAACCGTGTGCTGCACAAACACATGTGAAAATCCCAACAGACAGCATCCACCAAAAACACACAGATAAAGACATAGGCATACATAAAACCTTAACTTAAATCTTATGACCACAGTGGTGGCTCTCAGAGGCAGATGGAAAAACACAGGAGGCTGCTCCAGCTAGCAAGGCTGCAGCAACCTACTGAGCCATGCCACAGAGAGAGGTTATATAGGCCCAAAGGCCACACCCACCGGTCAACCACACCCAGTGACATCACACACACTGGGAAGGAAGTTAACCCTTCCAGTACACAGAAGGGAAAACACACATATAAGGGGAAGTGCACATAAAACATAAAACACAGTGCACACCACACACACACCTAACATAATAGCAGTCAGGTGAGACCGCATGCCAAGGCAGCAAGCTGCCTAGGCAACGCTCAGGCTGCTCTGCTGCCAACAACCAAACTAGTTGCCTGCGGCAACCACAAGTGAGGCCACACACCAGCGGCCCTCACCCGTGGCTGAACTCCCATATAAAACCGCAGGCAACCGCATGCGGTCAAGGAGTCACGGTCATGGGCATGGCCGTGACACTTATATAGGCAGTAGAAAAGTTTGCATAACAACAGCGTTAAACCAATCATAAAAGAAAACATTGGTCCTCATACACATACTACCAGAACATCCTTATATGGTATGTGTACGTGCAGTAAGCAGAAAGAATAGGTTTTAATCAGTCACATATAAGAATGTACGCAGTTGTGCCGAATGACCCTGAATAAGGCAAGAACGTTTGTACTAGTTCTGGGAGATTTCCAGAATCTGTCCTGGGACAGATAAGCGATTCTAACTCACAGCGGGGGAACTTGAAATAGTGAGTGGGTGAGATGTTATAACAATTCTTTACATATTTAGAAGAAACAAGATGGAGTCACATTTCTCTTCAATCCCCTCTTAGAACCAAATTTCTTAGATAATACGGTTCTTACCCTTGCCCTGTTCCTTGTATACCACCAGATATTTTCTATATCCTTCAGGTGAGTTGCCTTCAGGATTAGGCAGCAGAGTCTCATAAAATGACATATTTGATACTCCTTTCATTATTAGTTTCCGTACACATGGTATGATACATGTTGCAACGTGAGTACTGGAGGAATTGTACCAGAAGGTAGTGATTCCACCTTTCTGAGTTATAGCAACTTCAGCTTTGTTATCCTCTGGCAGAGTTATTAGGATCGTCAGTAATCCCACAGTCCAAGTGGACTGTCTGTGCCATCTTCCAGAATTGAGGGAGTGCATCCTGGTGGAGGTCAGAGCTGTCTGCTCCCGTTAGTACCTCACTTTGTCCTTTTTCGAGGTCAGGACTGTCTGTCCCCGTTATTTCCTCCTTTTGGGGTGCCTCCTTTACCAGTTTTACTCTGGTGGCGTGGACCCAGGTAGGTGCTTCTTCTGTAAGTACAGCTGTACGGGTCACGGCTACCACTGTAGTCGGTGGTCCGTAGGTTAAGTCTCCTGCGAATTTTCCTTTCTTTAATTTCTTTATCAGCACGATATTTCCCACTTGGAATGGGTGAGTTGGTTCCTGTGGAAGACTTACAAGCAACTTTTTCCTCAATTTCACTTAAGGTTTTAATCAATCTGGTTACATATTCTTCTCTAATGAGGTTGAGTTCCCCTTCCTGTACTACCAGAGGGTTCTTTGCCCATGGTGTGGGAAAAGGTCTCTCCATAAGTATCTCAAATGGTGATATCCCTAGCTTTTTATTAGGGGTCATCCTGATCTCAGCTAAGACTATTTGCAGCATATCTTTCCATTTCTCAAATGTGCCCCCTGTTGCCTTTCTCAATTTATCTTTTAGGGTTCTGTTCATGCGTTCCACAATGACGGAGCTTTGTGAGTGGTATGGGATATGAAATTTCCATTCAACCTTAAGGAGTCTTGCCAGCTCCTTGTTTACCTTTGAGGTGAAAGCTGGCTCTTGGTCAGATTCAATTACCAATGGACAGCCCCACCTTGGAATGATGTCATGTGTCAGTATCCTTGCTACTGTTTTGGCATCTTCTGATCCTGTAGGGTAGACCTCTGGCCATCTTGAGAACATGTCAACTATGACCAAGGCGTATTCTTGTTTACCTTTCATGTCTAGGTATGTGTGTGAAGTCTACCTGCAGATGTGTAAAAGGAGTGGTGGGATAATCAAGGTATTGATGTGGGACTTTGACATTGGTGTTTGGGTTGTTCCTTAAACATGTGATACTCCTTCCCACATAATCTGACACTAACTGTTTAATGCCTGCAATATAGATATTCTGTGCTAGCAGCATGTGTGTTGTTTGAATGCTGTTGTGTCCTACTCCATGAAAATGTGCAATGAACAGAGGTGAGCTGTGCTGTGGTATGCATGGTTTCCCCTCTTTGCAGATTAATCCTGTTCTAGGATTCTTCTGCAAGATTGGATAACTCCAATCGGCCATTTCATCATCAGTAGCTGAGGACTGGAGATCCACAAGCATCTGAGTTAACTCAAGTGAAGGAGGTACTAAATTCACCATTTGCAATGTGGCCGGGGCCATCAGTGCAGCCTTATTGGCCTCCGCGTCTGCCAGGGCATTGCCTTGGGACACATGATCTTTACCACCAGTATGCGCCCTGCAGTGGACAATTGCAATCTGTGAGGGCAATCTTATGGCTTCTAAAAGTTGTATGACAAGTTGTGAATGTGAGATGTGCTTACCATCAGCTGCAATGAATCCTCTCCTTTGCCAAATGACCCATGTGCGTACCTGCTGTCAGTGTAAATGGTGACTGGCTTGTCTTCATGTACAAACCGGATTCCAAAAAAGTTGGGACACTATACAAATCGTGAATAAATACTGAATGCAATGATGTGGAGGTGCCAACTTCTAATATTTTATTCAGAATAGAACATAAATCACGGAACAAAAGTTTAAACTGAGAAAATGTACCATTTTAAGGGAAAAATATGTTGAATCAGAATTTCATGGTGTCAACAAATCCCCAAAAAGTTGGGACAAGGCCATTTTCACCTACTGTGTGGCATCTCCCCTTCTTCTTACAACACTCAACAGACGTCTGGGGACCGAGGAGACCAGTTTCTCAAGTTTAGAAATAGGAATGCTCTCCCATTCTTGTCTAATACAGGCCTCTAACTGTTCAATCGTCTTGGGCCTTCTTTGTTGCACCTTCCTCTTTATGATGCGCCAAATGTTCTCTATAGGTGAAAGATCTGGACTGCAGACTGGCCATTTCAGTACCCGGATCCTTCTCCTACGCAGCCATGATGTTGTGATTGATGCAGAATGTGGTCTGGCATTATCTTGTTGAAAAATGCAGGGTCTTCCCTGAAAGAGATGACGTCTGGATGGGAGCATCTGTTGTTCTAGTACCTGAATATATTTTTCTGCATTGATGGTGCCTTTCCAGACATGCAAGCTGCCCATGCCACACGCACTCATGCAACCCCATACCATCAGAGATGCAGGCTTCTGAACTGAGCGTTGATAACAACTTGAGTTGTCCTTGTCCTCTTTGGTCCGGATGACATGGCGTCCCAGATTTCCAAAAAGAACTTCAAATCGTGACTCGTCTGACCACAGAACAGTCTTCCATTTTGCCACACTCCATTTTAAATGATCCCTGGCCCAGTGAAAACGCCTGAGCTTGTGGATCTTGCTTAGAAATGGCTTCTTCTTTGCACTGTAGAGTTTCAGCTGGCAACGGCGGATGGCACGGTGGATTGTGTTCACTGACAATGGTTTCTGGAAGTATTCCTGAGCCCATTCTGTGATTTCCTTTACAGTAGCATTCCTGTTTGTGGTGCAGTGTCGTTTAAGGGCCCGGAGATCATCCAGTATGGTTTTACGGCCTTGACCCTTACGCACAGAGATTGTTCCAGATGCTCTAAATCTTCGGATGATGTTATGCACAGTTGATGATGATAGATGCAAAGTCTTTGCAATTTTTTCGCTGGGTAACACCTTTCTGATATTGCTCCACTATTTTTCTGCGCAACATTGTGGGAATTGGTGATCCTCTACCCATCTTGGCTTCTGAGAGACACTGCCACTCTGAGAAGCTCTTTTTATACCCAATCATGTTGCCAATTGACCTAATTAGTGTTATCTGGTCTTCCAGCTCTTCGTTATTGTAGTGTCCCACTAGGTAGGGGTGGGCACTACACAAGGGTCAATTGGTGTGCGCGTTACTCCTACTCACAAGAGGACAGAAATGTTATATTTAATTTAGCATTTAATGTATTTTCTAATGTGTTTTTATATGCAATGTTCCCCTGTATGATGCAATAGCAGGCCTAGTTGGGTGTAGTTAGACATCCCAGACACTAGAGGGAGATAGGGAGCCCCTAGTATAAATGTCCAGGCCCAGACAGGGAGAGTTAGTGCAGAGTCAGGAGTCTGAGAAGACAGAAGTTAGAGGGCCTCCTCCTGACATGCAGCTTGATAGCCCTGGCTGCTAGCTATGACCAGGAGGCTAGTGAGGAGACCTAGCCTGCCTGAAGCCAAGAGAGCCTTAGTTAGCTCTGAAGACACCCCAGTAGCAGGACAGAACCTCCTGGGAGAAACCCACGGTCATTCACCAGACAATTAAGGATATCACAGGCAAAGATAAGTAACCCTGATGGGCAGATGCATTAGAAAGTAAAGCAAGGATCTAATACCAGAGGAAGATATATAGATTTACCAAGGATTTAAGCCACCATTTAGGCATCCGGGCCTTGGGATAGAAAGCCAGACAGGAGTTTTAGAAAGAACAGTGTACACTATTTCTGAGGAAAGGTACAACCTGATTCTGAGTGCATTGTGGATTTACCCTCTGAGTATCTTGCATAATCAATACCTGCTATCTTGTGAAATAAGCCTGCTTGTGAAGCTTGTGATCTAAAGGACTGTGTTACCATCTGATGTACAAAGTTGGACTGTTAAGTAAAGCAACGTTTGGTTCACTACAACACCTGTGTACCTCACTTATTCCAACTATCAACCGGTGTGCCACCGTCAAAGGCACTGGCGTCACGAACCTTAAAGGGACCTTGCCCCAGGCACTCAAAATACCCATAACATCCAGGGCACCTCATCTACCATCAGGCCTGGTCCCTACATACAGAGTGTGCCCCAGAGGAACCGTGTCTACCTCTCCTTCACTGCCACATGCCTGCCCAGGGTTCTCCAATACAGTGAGTAACCCTCGTTTGCCCATAACCGCGACCTCACTTCGCTATACCCTGCAGGTCTGGCGTGTTGCATTATGCTCAAATTTACTTTTTCCAGCCTCTTAATGCTACTTGTCCCAACTTTTTTGGGATTTGTTGACACCGTGAAATTTTGAATCAACATATTTTTCTTTTAAAATGATACATTTACTCGGATTAACGTTTGATCTGTCATCTACGTTCTATTACAAATAAAATATTGACATTTGCCATCTCCACATCATTGCATTCAGTTTTTATTCACGATTTGTATAGTGTCCCAACTTTTTTGGAATCCGGTTTGTAGTATGCATGCTCTCGTGAGTGCAATTAATTCTGCTGCTTGTGCAGATTGGTATGTGATGGGTCTGGCTTCCAGGACAACATCGGGTAGCATAACAATAGCATATTCTGCATGATAAGTGTTGCCATTTGGTCTGCTGCAGGATCCATCAACATAAACATCAGGAGCCCCTTCTACTGGTACAGATTGTAAATCAGAGCGGGGTGATGTCGCATGTTGTATGGCGTGTATACAATCATGTGCCTCTGTCAAGTGATCTTCAGGTACTTTAAGTCCTAATAGGGCATTCAAGATAGGTGCTGGACCTGAGGTATGTGTTGCGTATTTGATTTGGAGGGAGGGATTGCTGATGAGTAGAATCTCATATCCAGATAGTCTTTGTGCGGACATGTGCTGTATGTGTATGCCTTTGAGAAGGCCTACTACATCATGTGTGGTGTACAGGATAGTCTCATGTCCCATTGTGAGTGGCGTTGCAAGCTCAACCATCATAGCACAGGCTGCAAGAGATCTCAGACAGGCTGGCATTCCTTGGACGGGTGCCGGAACCACCTTTGAGAAAAATGCACAAGGACGTAACTTGCCTCTGTGATATTGTGTCAGCACACCAGCCATGGTTTTACAATTTTGTCGAGCATATACGTGGAATGTGAGTTTGTAGTCAGGGAGGCCCAAACCCGGACTTGTCATTAAAGAACATTTCAAATAATCGAATGCATTAAACATTTCCTCAGACCACCTGATGAGATCTGGCATGTCTGCCAGTGACTTGTCTCATTACATTGTCATAGTAGGAGCAACTAGGAATCCATTGTCTGCAGTAGTTTATCATACCAAGGAAAGATAACATTTCTTTCTTGGTGTGCAGGGTGACTAGGCCCGCAACAGACTGGACTCTTTTTGTGCTGATTCTCCTTTCTCCCTTTGTCAGAACAAAGCCCAAGTATTCAACTTGCTTTTTACACCATCACATTTTTTTCTTGAGTGACACCTTGTGTCCACATTCAGACAACCATTTCAACAAAGATAAACCATCTGTTACATTGGCCTCCTCTGACACACTGCACAATAACAAATCATCCACGTATTGCAAGAGTACAGAACCCTGGGGGGGGGGGGGGCATGGTTTTAAACTGGCTTGGAGGACAATGCTGTACACTACAGGTGAATCAGCATATCCCTGGGGCATCCTGCACCAGGTGAGTTGATGACCCTCAAAGGAAAAAGCAAAAAGGAATCTGGTCTGCTTGTCAACCGGGATAGAGAAGAAAGCATTTTTCAGGTCTATCACGCTGAAACAGACAGCATCTGCAGGGATGGCTGAGAGCAGTTGTGTCACATCAGGTACAATGGGCGTAATAGGGATGATAAGACTATTATTTGCCCTTAAGTCTTGTACAAATCTTACCGTACCATCGGCCTCCGTCACCGGATTAATGGGTGTACTGTATGGTGAGACAGTCCATAGGAATTCCTGTATCATGGGTCTTAACCCTTCGATTTTCTCTTTCGATAGTTGGTATTGTTTTTGGTACACCGTGGTTGCATATGCTCTGAGTGTGGCCCTATATGGAGTACAGTCAATGAATCCTGTGTCATAGTCTCTGGATGACCACAGGTTAGGGTCAATGTCCTCCAATTCTTGTGACTCAAATGTGGTGAGTGTAGGAAAAAAATGATGATGATGAGGGTTTGGCATGGGTATGAGATCTGATCGCACATCCAGTCCTCCCTGAGATGCAAAAACCTCGAGTTTCAATTTGCAGAACAAATCTCTACCTAAGATGTTTACTGGACACTCGGGGATGATGCTGAAAGTGTGGTCAGTGATGTAATCTCCGTCTATGGTTTCAAGTGTCAGTGGGTCAGTTTTGTATGTTTTTGTGAGAACCCCATTGATTCCCATGGAAGGATCAGACTTTCTTAAAGGACCTTTGTATAAAACTCCCTACACAGGACACTGGATGTAGCGCCGCTATCTACCATGAAATGACACTGAATAAGGCAAGAATGTTTGTACTAGTTCTGGGAGATTCCCAGAATCTGTCCTGGGACAGATAAGTGAACCTAACTCACAGCGGGGGAACTTGAAACAGTGCGTGGGTGAGATGTTATAACAATTCTTTACATATTTAGAAGAAACAAGATGGAGTCACATTTCTCTTCTTCGATACTGTTCATACATACTTTCACTTGCTTCAGCTGTGCACCGTCAATAGTGTGCCTGGTCGGGAGACCATTGGTATTGCCGTCTGCTTCGTTTGCTGCGTGTTGTATGTGCAGCTTTTCCGCCCCGCTATCTACATTGCAGAGTGTATAAAGTGCCCCTATAGACTGCCTCAAATAGATGCCCCCATAATGGTCCTCTCCTCCTTCCTGATAGTGGCACCAAAATGGGTGCCAGTATTAAATGCCCCTATATAATGCCTCCATAGTGCCCTCCCCAAAATGCGTGCCAGTAAATAGGGCCCTAGTAAATTCCCCCATATTGTGCCAGAATATAGGGCCCCCATAGTGCTTACCCTCTTCTCCATAGTGGCCCCCATAGTGCTTCCCCTCTTTTCCATAGTGCCCCTCCATATTGTGCCAGTATATAGGGCCCCACCCCCCTTCTTGCCACAGTATACTATAAATAATAAAAACAATAAACACATATACCTACCTTATGCTGCTGTCAGTAATGTGATGCAGGCCTCTTCCGGCCTGTGTCCCGCTCTGTGCGGCTCAGGGGGCGCGATTACGTAAATGCGCCGAATACAATGGCCTCTGATAGGCTACAGGTCCAGTGCCTTGAGCCTATCAGAGGAATGGGCAAGGGAGACGCCTCTAGACGCCTCTCCCCTGCTCCTCCGCACCATTCATCTGTATCGCTGTCCTGAGGACGGCGATACAGATGAATATGGAGATGAGCGCTTCCACAATGGAAGCGCTCATCTCCACTCCTGCTGCCTCCGGAGAGAAAGGGCCCCGCTCCGGTGCTGGGCCCTGCTGACGGCGACCCCCTCTTCTGTCCTGAGTGATGCGCCCCGTGCGGTCGCACCCCTCGCCCGCCTGTAGAAACGGCCCTGTTCAGTATTCACCCTTTAACCTTTTGTACAGGGATCTGGGCTTTGCTGAGTAGAAGCAACTAGACCACTTCCTCTTCGAATAGTCCCAATGTGGTTGGCAGCTTACCCACTAGGGTCAGGAACTCCAGTGCCAGCACTGGGAACTCAGGATGCAGACACACAAAATCGCAGGTATGTGTGAACTATCATATTATTTTTGGTTACTTGGAGTTCTGGTTGGTACAGAAACATGAAGATACGGGAAGAAGCTTGCAGGCAGGGTGGTGAGCAAACTCAGTCAAGGCAAACAGACTGGATACTGGGCAGGAGCATAGACAATACAGATAAACTAGGTAAACAGAACTTGACATTAAAAACTAGAGGTACTGTAACACAAGGGTCGGACTGGTAAACTCTAGAGAACACACAGGCACACGGGTGCTGGATAGTGATGGACGAACATTGGCCGGGACGTTTCGCAAATGCGAATGTGCGTTCGCGATCAAATGTTAGCGAACCGCATGTTTGTGGCGAGCCCCATTGACTTTAATGGCAGGCGAACATGAAAAACCGTCAGGTCATACTTGCAGTCACCAAATACTTACTAGAAGTGCAAAAATAGTCCCACAACATGGACAATGACATACCAGAGGGGGATCAATGACAAAAATTCCAACAAAAAATATGTATTATAATCGGGGGCCATTTTTATGTATCTTAAAAGGGAAACTCTCAAAAATGTGCCCTGCTGGAGCCTAGAGAATTTTTATTTTAGGCCACAGGAGTACAGGCCCCAAAAATTAGGCATCTACCTGACAGAAAAGAACTTGTAATGATGTGGCTAGAGGTACATTAGGCAGTCACTGGATAAAAATGTTACTGTCGGCCAGTACAGGCCCCAAAAATTAGGCATTCATCTGACAGAAAAGGTCTTTTATGCTGCTGTATATACATAAGACAAGGACCATTCTTTGTTCTGGGTGGTGGCGGATATGTGTGGGCTGGCATGAGGAAATTCAATTACACGTGGTCGTCACAGGTGTTGAATTCCTCAGAGATCCATGCCTCATTCATTTTTAGAAATGTGAGGTAGTCCACACTGTCGTGAGCTAGGCGAGTGCGCTTATCGGTTACGATCCCCCCTGCTGTGCTGAATGTCCTTTCGGACAGGACACTCGATGAGTGGCAAGCTAAGAGTTCCATGGCAAATTGTGCCAGCTCTGGCCACAGGTCAAGCCTGCACACCCAGTAGTCCAGGGGTTCCTCGCGTCTCAGAGCGTCCACATCGGCCATTAACTTGATGTAGTCTGATACCTGAGGCTGGATCTGGAGGGCGGCTGTCGATGGGTTAAATGAAAGAATGATCTCATATCTGAAGTGACCAACACATCTTCAAACCGCCCTCTTTTTGCAGGCGCTGTAGGATTGGTACCCGCACCTGTTTCGCTGTGGGTGGAAACTCCTCTGCGAGCTTCCGCAACAGAAGAATGTAGCAGCTCTCACAGCAAGGCCTGGAAATGCTGCATTCTGCCAGCCCTCTGTGATGCTGGTAACATGTCTGCCATTTTGTGTTTGTACCGGGGGTCTAAGTACGTTGCCACCCAGTACTGGTCCTTGCCATTTATGCTTTTTATACGGGGGGTCCCTCTTCAAACACTGGAGCATAAAGGCTCCCATTTGCCCCCTGGCTCCTGCTCATCGCCCAGGAGAATGTCGTCCTCGGTCTCCTCCCCCCAGCCACGGACAACACCAGGGATCCCCGAAAAGTTTAAAGTCCCCCTCAAAGCCTGCTCTTCTTGCTCCTCCTCCCCTCAGCCACCATCCTCTTCTGACTCCTCTTCAGACTCCTGCTGACTTGTCTCAGATGGAGAAGCCTCCCCTGGGAATTCATTCGGCATTGCGACTTCCTCATCTTACAGCTCCTGCTCCTTGACGGCTTGATCAATGACACGACGCAATGCACGCTCCAGAAAGAAGGTGTAAGGTACGATGTCACTGATGGTGCCCTGGCTGTGACTGAACAGTTTGGTGATCTCATCAAATGGCCGCAGAAGTCTGCACGCGTCGCTCATGAGCAGCCACTGGCTCTGTGAAAAGAAACTAAGCTCCCCAGAACCTGTCCTGCTGCAGAGTTCGTACAGGTAGTAATTAACGGCACGTTGCTGCTGGAGCAGCCTATCAAGCATATACAAGGTGGAGTTCCAGTGCGTCGGGCTGTCACAAATCAGACATCTGACAGGCAAGTGTTGTCGCCGCTGAACGTCAGCAAGGCCAGCCATGGCCGCGTAAGATCTTCTAAAATGGGCAGAGATTTTCCTAGCCTGCCGCAAGACATCCTGGACACCGGGGCAGCACAGCATGGCAACGTCTCACCTGGCTCGTTCTGGGGAGCTTCGGGGGCACAGAGGAAGAGGCAGTAGCAGTGGAAAAGGAGGTTTCAGCTGAAGAGAAGGCAGAGGATGGAGTAGGAGGAGGAGAAGAAGAGGCAGGCCTGCATGAAATCTGTGGCAGGTAACACCAAATCCACACGGGAGCCACGGGTTACATGCTTGACGGCCGTCAGAAGTGGGCAGTAATAGTTATGTACCTTCCCTGTCCGTGTTTGCTAGACCACGTGTCTGTGGTCAGATGTATCTTGGCACCGACACTGTGCTAGAGATATATTCACTTGCCGCTGAACGTGGCCATATAGCTCTGGGATGCCCTTCTGGGAGAAATATTTCCTTTCAAGGACCCTCAATTGCGGTGTGCCAATGGCCACAAATTTTCTAAAGGCCTTCCGAGTCTACCAGTTTATATGGCAGTAGTTGGCAGGCTAGCAGTTCCGACAAGCCAGCAGTCAGCCATTGGGCAAGATGGTTATCCGGCGTCATCAACTTTTTACGCTTGAACATTTGGGCCACGGAAGCCTGCCTTCTGCCAGATGAATGCAACGATGGAACGGTGGAAGGTGGAGTGAAGGACAAATGGGAGGAGAAGGAGAAGGAGAAGAGGCAGGACGTGGAGCACAGGGAGTGTGGCTTTGTGGGTTCTGACTGCGTTGCTCCCACTGGGCTCAGGTGATGGGAGGCCAGGTGCCTTCTTAAGGCGGTCGTCCCTAGGTGAGTGTTGGGTTTACTGCAACTTATGTGTTGACAGCACAGACTGCAGATGGCAACACTATTGTCAGCAGCTGACACGTTAAAAAAAGTCCACACTGTGAAGTCATGTGCCGGCGTCCTGGGAGCGCTAGAAGTTATGGTGGATGGCTCGCTCCAGATACAGTTGCAGTCTGCTTTTTGCCTCCTGTGCCCTGCGAGCTGCTCCGTCTCTCCCTCTGAACTCCCCTCCTTTTCCTCTCTTGTGGGCACCCACATGATGTCCATCGACACGTCATCGTTACCTTTACCACCACTGACATTTGAGATATCGGAGAAGGCAGCAACAGCGGGGACCTCCCTCCATGGGCTGATCTGGGTACTGTCGTCAGACCGCTGGGTGGCGGCCGTTGCTACCTCCTCTTCCTCATCCGATGTCAAGAATGGCTGCGCATCGGTAAGGTCTGGGAATGTATGTCGTATGTATGACTCGAGTGGTGGGGCTATGGTGGTGGTGGTGGTGGTGTCTTTGGGGGTGCACACAGCAGAGAGTGAGGAGGGTGCAGAAGCGGAAGGCTGAATGAGCCACTCAACCAACTCTGGTTCGTCCTTTGAAGTAATTGCACGCGCCTTCTCCAACTTCCCTCTTAGGCTCCGGCTTGGTGCACCTGCAAGATTTCAGTTTGTTTTTCAATTAAGTGGTACAGTTTATAGGTCACATTAAAGGTGGAAAAAGTTCTGAAATGATTTATCTTTGTCTCATTTCTTTACATCACAGAAACCTGACATTTTAACAGGGGTGTGTAGACTTTTTATATCCACTGTGTATATGATATATATATATATTAAGGGATCGCTGTACTTGGGGGGTCATTCTTACAAGAATCGATGTCCACCGCAGCTTTCAGGGCCAAACATTGCATTTATTGGGACATTTTTCATACACTGAACAGTCCAGGTTATATTCACTAGGTGTGATGAGGTTCCCACATACATCAAAACAAAACAAATACCTGCCCGGCTGGGCTCTCACTACACCTGTTAACGTGGCCCTGACTCAGCTACAGAACATTGTTCACACATGGAACCCATATGCGGCTTTTTCTCAGCCCGTAGTTCCCCAGCCTCTCCGGCTGTAATCAGTCCCGTACCTGTATTGGGAAGTGTGGCCCAACAGTCCTCCCGACTCCGGCCTTGTGACCCTTGAATCCCGGCGTCACTGCGTTCCCCAAACTTCGGGCTGTCACAATGCCCTGGTCTCTCAGCCTGGCAAGCTGAGACCACACACAGAGCCTCTGCTCTGGGTCTCTGTATCTCACAGCGTATCTCTTTCCAGACTGACCTACTCTGAGGCGCTTTATGCCAGCCTGATTACAGCAGGCCTCACCCGCGATCACCTCAGGTAGAAAGGAAAACCCGTACTGGAAGGGTGTGGACTGGCAACTCCCTCTATCAAGCCTAGCCACCAGTCCAAGTAAAATCCAGCCCAGAAAATGTATACAAAATTGTCTCAGCAAACTATGCTTTGCTGAGACTACTGCCACTCTCTGGATTTTATCTGTCTCACCCATCTGAGGTACCTAAAGTGGGACAACACACCTTCCAGCACTGTTCATATTACCATAATATATATATATATATATATATAATATATATATAGATAAAATCATACTTCTGATATATATGAATGCATAATATGTGGGAAACTACTACTGATGTTTTAGCCATAATAGTAAGTATTCCTCTACAATAGAAGTCTAATTTTTTATTTATTTATTTTTTATTTTTTTTGCAACTGGTTATGCAGCTATATAGTGTAGTGGTTAAACTCCTGGGCTGTGATGCAGAAACTGTGAGTTCAAATCCTTTCAGAAACTTTTTCAGAAATAGAGGTTAAATTAGATTTATATATTTTTTTGTAATTGAAAATGATGTATGGCACAAAATAAATGTGTAATTACTAAATATATATATATATTTGTGGTCAGGGCGATGGCCCAGAGCGTACTAAAACCGGACCCTAAAGATGGCTAATTAATGCCGGGAGCCAAGGACGAGGGTAGGCCTAAAAGAGGGCCTACCCTAATGAGAACTGAAGAAAAAGGGGAGGGTTGGTGGGGTACCTGGCTGCACGTCCTGCCGCTGTGTTAGCACAGAGTTATAAAGGAGAAAAGGGGGGGGCCTCAGCCCCTCCCACAAATACAGGCTGCGGGGCAGCCTTAACTACTTGTGGTCGGGGCGACGGCCCAGAGCATACTAAAACCGGACCTTAAAGATGGCTGATTAATGCCGGGAGCCAAGGACAAGGGTAGGCCTAAAAGGGGGCAAAAAATAGAGGCACAACGTACTGCAATACAACTTTTATTGTTTGATTTACAGGGCAAGTGAGCAAAAAGCATTGTGAATTTCAGATTGTGGATTTGGAACGTATCTGGAGAAACAAGACGACCTCCAACGCCCCATGTTTCTGATGACGTGCGGAGGTACTTGGTGTCTAGAAGCGGCTGAGGCCGCTCCAATGCGAAAGGAGTGGCCGGAGATGGTCTTTGGGTTGTAACTAGTGTTGAGCGCGAATATTCGAATTGCAAATTTTTTTCTCGAATATCGCAATTTCAAGATTTCGCAAATATTTTGAATATAGTGCTATATATTCGCGAAATAGAATATTCGTATTTAAAAAAATAAATAAATTTAATGCTCCAGTCAGTGCCCGTTGCCGCTTCTGCCGACTTCCGTGCTCATGGAGCGTCCCCATCACCATGGGAACGTCTCTATATACTAGAATGTACTGTCGGATTTGAGAATTACGTTGAAATCGCAATTCGATTAATTCAAGTTATAATAATCGAATTGCGATTTCAACTTAACTGCTATATTCTATATTTGTTAATTCTAGCTCTAGCCTCATATGGAATATAGCAGTACTAAGTTGAAATCGGCATGCGATTATTTCGAGTTGTATTAATCGCATTGCGATTTCAACTTGGACCTGGTTTACTATGGTTGGCTTTAATGGCTTTGTAGAATTTGCGAATATGACGAATGTATTCGTCATATTCCACAAAACGAAGATAACGAATGTATTCATCTATTCCACAAAACTAAGATATTCTCCATCTTCGTTTTAGCTACCTATTCATCAACTTCGCGAATTCTAGCAATCATATAGGAAAGTTGACTATAGTGACAGCTAAGTTTAATTCGCTATGCGATTATATTACTTAGCTTTTTTTAAAAATAAATAGAATAATTATAATACCTGATAATTATTATAATTATTCTATTTATAAAAAAAAGCTAAGTAATATAATCGCATAGCGAATTAAACTTAGCTGTCTCTATAGTCAACTTTCCTATATGATTGCTAGAATTTGCGAAGTTGATGAATAGGTAGCTAAAACGAAGATGGAGAATATCTTCGTTTTGTGGAATAGACGAATACATTCGTTATCTTCGTTTTGTGGAATATGATGAATACATTTCGTCATATTCGCAAATTCTACCAAAAATTGAAGCCAACCATAGTAAACCAGATCCAAGTTGAAATCGCAATGCGATTAATATAACTCGAAGTAATCACATGGCGATTTCAACTTAGTACTGCTATATTCCATATTCGTTAATTCTAGCCTAATATGGAATATAGCAGTGCTAAGTTGAAATCGCAATTCGATTATTATAACTTGAATTAATCGAATTGCGATTTCAACTTAGAACTGCTATATTCCATATTAGTCAGAAACAAAAAAACAAAAAAATATATAGTGGCAATTCTGGAGGAGCTGCCAAACCCCTGACACTGTGGCGTGTCTTCAATTGGGGGAGCAGCCCGACCGCATGTGGACCGCAATGATCGACTAACCCCAGCAAAATATGCATACAATGGAGGATATCGGCGCGGTCCACATGCGAACTACACAGAAGAGCAAACTACACAGAATGTAGCAATCATATAATACATGGAGAGAAAATGCACCAAACAGATATAACACTGACTATGCTGGCAAGACATAAGTAAAGGTATTAAAAGCTGAGACTTAGTTAGTCACACCTATTGATAGCACACCTATACCAGTCCTTAAAAGGACTTTTGTGGCCCTATTAGCTAGCCTTTGGTGTCCCTAACAGCCTGTCCCTGCTCCACAAAGCAACCTCTCCCTACACTGGCAAAACACAGAATGTAAAATGTCTGCTAGATCGGGTTCTGTGATAGAGTGGGGGTATGTCCATGTGCTGAAACATCTCAATTGGCTGTCCTGTCCCACCTGATGGATGTGTCATGGGTCAAAGTTTGGCTAAATGCAAAAGAATATGGCGCTGGCTGATATCGCCATATGTTTGCATGTTCAGCGAAACACGAACGCGCAAAGTTTGCCGCGAAACGACCGCCAGGTGAACCGCAAGGCCATCTCTAGTGGTGGATAATGCAATGATAACGCAGGCAAGAATAGCTGAAACACAAAGGATCAAGCAAGGTGTGGTCTGAAAACAGTCCAAGGTCAGGGTAGTCTGAGTATGTGAGTATTCCATATAAGAAATCCAAGGTTGGGGAAGGAGGCAAGGAGCAGAATCAGTAGACAAAAAGGTACCCTACATGGGTAGTCACACAAGAGATCACACCTTCGCTGGTTACTGGACACTATAAAACCCTAAGCTCAGGGTCAGTTTATTTTGAAGCTGGAGTTGGTATGTTTCCACCAATTTCAGCTTTACTCAAAGCTGGCTCTTACCCCAGCTATGACTCCAAAGCTCTGGCTTGGAGACAAGGTGAAAACCCCACCTCAGGCCTAGACTGTAGTTGCCGGAGACCAGAAGGATAAATTATTGGGAAATATATAGTTTGTGTATGTCCCTAACTCCAGAAGGTGCATCATATCACTTTTCAAGCAAAAATGTTCTTCACCTTACACTTAGGCTATGTGTACAATAGTTGAGTTAATAACAGATGCCATGATTATAATATTGGATAGGTTGTATGACAGATTGAAGAAGTGACTATGTCTTTTAATGGTTTCCATCATTTGACGCTGTTCTTGCCATTAAAGATGACAGAACTTCCAACACAACATTTCTTTTTAAATATGGAATCCTACAGAGCCTGATAGTAGTCTATCGGCACCATATTATGGTGGTGTATAATAGGAGACCTTCATCTCCTGTGATTTATGATTTTGGTTTTCTGCTTTACGTATAGATAAGCTGCAGTAATTATATGGCATTGTTAATTCTTGTACTCCATTCAAGTTTGGCATTGTGTGTAAATTCCTACAAAGAAGATCCACGGATTGTGCACTTGCTATTAAATTAAAGGCAATAATACAAGTACAATTTTTTTTCTAATACATTGTAAGCTGGCTCCTCATACTTAAACAAACCATAATGATATCTGGGCTCCCTCACCCTCTGCCACCGTGTGAATTACATGTTTGCATATTGTCTTATTCTAAATGACAACAGAGGGGTAATTGCTTTTTCCACATCTGTCACTTGAGTTATAAAACTTTGAGAAATATAATTAGGTTTGAACATCCCAAATGCAACGTCAATGATCCCCCCCCCCTCCCCCCCCCATTTACGAGCAGGGAGGGCTACGCATCAAGGAAATAAAGAGATCCACAAAGAAAATAAACCCGTTCTCCGAGTCTACAGAAACACTCAAATATTTTCAATTATAATTAGGAATTGCTTAAATCTCGGAGGGCAGTAATAGCCTCAGTGTCCACAGGAATACAAAGAGTTCTCCACTAGTTTTCTAGCCGATATGTTACAAGGCAAAGCTTCAAATAAGCAATATGTCAAACGCTCCAAAATTAAAACTGTCTTATAGAAAGAAATGGCCTTTAGGTCCCTGTTAAATTAATATGTCAATTTTCTGCTGTTTTATGGCTGCATTTTCATATACAGTAAAGTTGGCCAATTACGGTAATCCAAAAAAAGGCTCCCTAGACCAGGGATGTCAAACTCGTGGCCCTCCAGCTGTTGCAAAACTACAACTCCCATCATGCCTGGGCATACTGCAGCTATCAGGGAATGCTGGGAGTTGTAGTTTTGCAACATCTGGAGGGCCATGAGTTTGACATCCATGCCCTAGACCATTGCGGGCATAATATTGCCGCCCATCGCTTCTTTTCCGGCTTCCATCATTTTTGGTAAAGCTGTTTATCTAGTTATATGGTTTCCAAGACCGTATGAAGTCTCAGGCTAGCCGAAGGGTTCAGGTATTTAGAATACGACCATAATAAGAAGATCAGAGGACAAACTTTTTCCAAATGGGATCCTTTTTTGGGGTCTGAAAGTAGCTGTAAATTTTTGTAGGCTTTCTCTTGAAGTGCTCCACTGTCTCCTAATAGCCAGTAGACAGAAACTGGCCGACACAGCTGAATTTGGAGGAATTGGCCCACCATCTAATGTGTACGGAGCCACCGAAAATTTCCCCAGTGGCAGATGTCAGGAGAAAGAAGGATCCGACATGTTGGGTTTCAATATGCTGGATCCTTTTGTTGTCTCAGATGATAAGCCACTGTCAGAGGTATCTTACAAGGGCTTATTCTCCACATTCACATGGACTGTTCTGATGACTCTTCACAAACATTACTTTACTTTGATGACGTAATAGTGCTCACCGCGTGGTGTCGTCAGCGCAGGTCGTTATGAATGAAGATATATCTTTATTCAGCAGGACCTGCGCTGACCTCACCGTGCTCACCACGTGGTGAGCATGATTACGTCATCAAAGGTCCTTTTGCAGTTCCTGAAAGAAGAAGAAAGAAGACAATACCGGCTGCGCGATCAAGTGGATAAGGTGAGTTAATTTTTTTAATTTTTTAACCCCTCAAACCGACATTTTAGTAAGCATTCTGTATTAAGAATGCTATTATTTTCCCTTATAACCATGTTATAAGGGAAAATAATAAAATCTACAGAACACCTAACCCAAAGCCGAACTTCAGTGAAGAAGTCCGGGTTCAGGTCTGGGTACTACATTCAGTTTTTAATCATGAGCGCGCAAAACGCATTGCACCCGGGTGCGATAAAAACTGAACAACGCAGCGCAATCGCAGTCAAAACTGACTGAAATTGCGTGCGCACTCGCGCGCGTTTCCCGCAATGCACACGCGACGCATCCGGAGCAAATCCGGGACGCCCACGTGAAAGAGGCCTATGTGTATAGGGGAGATGGCCATATGAGCATTTGTCCAACAGCTATTGAAGGTATATAGACATCTTAAAGGGGTTTTATCATCACAGACATTGGGGGCATATCATTAGAATATGCCATCAATGTCAGATATGTGCGGGTCCCACCTCTGGGACCCACACCTATCTCCAGAACAAGCTCCAGAAAGGGAAGGTCAGGGTACCGTGCATGTGTGACATGCTGTCCATTCATTTCTATAGGAGTTCCGAAAATAGCAGAGCACGTAGCTATTTTTGGAAGTTCCATAGAAATGAATGAAGAGCACACCACGCAAGCTAGGCCACCGCTCCATTCACCTCTATGGGACTGCTGGAAATTCCTGCTGGGAACTCCTATAGAAATGAATCGAGGGTGGTACGCCTACGTGTCTACCCTCTGCTCACTTTGAAGGTCCTGTTCTGGAGAGGTGGGACTCACTCCCATCTGACATTGGTGGCATATCCTAGTGATATGCCACTAATGTCTGAGCCCCTTTAAGACCAGGCTGAATAACATCTCTATAAAAAGACCATCACCCCAGGTCCCAGGTATTGTACAGCTATATAAAAAAAAGTCAATTTCAAAGGGTCGTCTGGGATTAGACAACAAAAAAAAAGGTTGCCTTTTCCCCCCCAGAAACAGCACTACTCTCAGTCTCCCATTCACTTGAGAGAGGATGAATTGCAATACCAGACACAGCCCGCGTACAATAGAGGCGCTGTTTCAAAGTAGACCCTTTTTCCTAATTCTAGGCAAGCCCATAAAACTTTGCTCACCAAATGTTCTACTGGATTAGATGTGGTTGAATTATTGGGGCACAACTACTAATTTTGGGTAATTTCCATATGTTTGACCTTAGGCAGTACAGAATGGATTGCTCATTCTTATATCCAGCTGTTTGAGCGAGATGACTCCACTCTTTGGCTCTAGAGGGCAGATTTAACAAACCTCTGGTACCAAACATGTTAAATCATTTTTAACATTTTTACTAAGCAGATTTGAGTCATCAATCAGACGCAGTACGTGCATAAAATTCCAATTCATCAGCGCCATACCAAATGAGCAGACTGATGCTATTGAAGTAATATTTCTGCTTTAATTATGTACGATAAAGAATTATGGCGTTTCTGCGTGAAATCTATTCCCCTTCACACCGAGAATTAATTGTCAGCCTTCAAGAATGGAATCTTGAAACCCGTGACCCTAAAAAGACAACATTTAGTGCGGCAGAAGTAGATGAGCCCGTAGTGGACATTACAGAAGGACGCACCTTATAGGATAGGATTCGTGGAAATCTAGTATGGAAACACATAGCAAGGACCCATATAGTTACTACGTGCTACTTTCACACTGGCGTTTTGGCTTTCCGTTTGTGAGATCTGTCCAGGGCTCTCACAAGCGGTCCAAAACGGATCAGTTTTGCCCTGATGCATTCTGAATGGATAAGGATCCGCTCAGAATGCATCAGTTTGCCTCCGTTCAGTCTCCATTCCGCTCTGGAGGCGGATACCAAAACACTGCCTGCAGCGTTTTACTGTCTGCCTGAGGAAGCGGAGCCAAACGGATCCGCCCTGGGCCACAATGTAAGTCAATGGGGACGGATTCGTTTTCTCTGACATGGCACAATAGAAAACAGATCCGTCCCCCATTGACATTAAATGGTTTTCAAGACGAATCCGTCATGGCTATAGAAGACATATTACAACCGGATCCGTTCATGACGGATGCATGCGGTTGTATTATTGTAATGGAAGTGTTTTTGCAGATCCATGATGGATTCGCAAAAAACACTAGTGTGAAAGTAGCCTTAGCAGAAAGCAGTGCCCATAGCAAACCACTTTCATTATCCTACCTGCGTCATAAAAATGAGAGCTATAATCTGATTTTTTAACAAAAGTGCTATATTGGTAATATAAATATATAATACTATGTACAGTCCTGATCAAAAGTTTAAGACCACTTGAAAAATGGCAAAAAATCCTATTTAGCATGGCTGGATCTCAACAAGGTTCCAAGTAGAGCTTCAACATGCAACAAGAAGAAATGGGAGTGAGACAAAACATTTTTTGAGCATTCAATTTAAAGGGGTTCTGCACTTTCAATTAACTGATGATCTGTCCTCTGGATAGATCATCAGCTTCTGATCGGCCGGGGTCCGACACCTGGGACCCCCGCCGATCAGAGAGGTATCAACTAGAGTGGGCGCGGCTAAGCTCCATTCAAGTGAACAGAGCTTAGCCGCGCCCACTGTAGTTGATACAAGTCGTGACGTCAGTGGGCGGGCGGCCCGGCGGTAAACAGTGAGAAGGCCGCGGCGCTGCTGGAGCGCCGCTGCCCTCTCAAACAGCTGATCGGCGGGGGTCCCGGGTGTCGGACCCCCGCCGATCAGAAGCTGATGATCTATCCAGAGGATAGATCATCAGTTAATTGAAAGTGCAGAACCCCTTTAAAGAAAACAACGAATAAACTGAAACAGGCTGTTTTTCAGCTGATCAAAATTTTAGGACCACATGCCTTTAAAAGGCCAAATCCTTGCAAAGATGTGGATTCATTGTCATTTTCTGTCAGGTAGTCACACGTTGTGATGGCAAAGGCAAAAAAACTCCCTTTTTGAACGTGGTCGGGTTGTTAAACTGCATAAGCAGGGTCTCTCACAGCGCGCCATCACTGCTGAGGTGGGACGCATAAGACAGCCATTTGGAATTTCTTAAATGATCCTGAGGCTTATGGAACAAAAAAGTCAAGTGAAAGACCCAAAAAAATTTCATCAGCACTGAGCCGGAGGATCCAATTGGCTGTCCGTCAAGACACTGGATGATCCTCGACCCAAATTAAGGCCCTTACTGGTGCTGACTGCAGCCCCATAACCATCAGACAGCATCTGAGACTGAAGGGCTTCAAAAACAAAAAACGTCTTCAAAGACCTCGTCTCCTTGAACGCCACAGAACTGCTCGTTTGGACTTTGCAAGAGAGCACCAAACATGGGACATTCAAAGGTGGAAGAAAGTTATTCTCTGATGAGCTATTCTCGTGTCAGCTAATCAATTTAACCTGAAATAGTTTAAAAAACAAAAAAATTCAAAACTTACCTCCTCCATTTGCTTGCGACGGGCCACCAGCCTCCATCTTGCTTGAAGATCTCGTCCGAAATCCCGTGCGGCGCGAGATTACATCATCACGCCGGCCGGCTCACCTCTAACGACTACTAATGCCAGCAGAATAGTGATTGCAGCTCTGGGTGAGAGTCTAAAAGTTTCTGTATCGCTGGGGAAGTGCAGTGTAACTTTAAGCACAGAGTTTCAATGACTTGTATTGTTAATTACACAATATGAATCGGCGGTTTATTTACGAGGGCTCTTCATTAGCCGTCATGGCTCCCGAGCACAGTTTACAGTATAAACAAATATGTGATGGCTGGGCCTGGTAGGAACACTGCCTGGAAAAGCCTGGAGATGGAGCATGTCACATTGTCACACTGCTGTTATGACAACTCAAGAGACATGGTTTAGAGCAACACATCAAATAAAACAAACGAGTAATTATGTCAGCCGTTTGATTAACCTGTTGGAGTCTCTGTAGCTTGTCAAAATCTCATCTCTCATAGTAAAAGATGGTAGAAGTTCTTCCAAGAAGCGATATCACTTAAAGGACTTAAAGGGCTTCTGTCACCCCACTTAAAGTCATATATTAATTTTTTGGCTACTTAAATTCCTTATACTGCGATATATCAATATATAGTGCTCTTACTCATTTTCCTTCAGCAGTTTCTTAAAAAAACTGACTTTTATAATATGTAAATGACCTGTCTACCAGCAAGTAGGGGGGTTACTTGCTGGTAGCAGCCGCATCCTCCTTTCATAAAGACGCCCCCTTCTCCTGTTGATTGACAGGGCCAGCGAACGCGCTCGTCCTCTGGCTGGCCCTGTCTGCGTTCAAAATCTGGCGCCTGCGCCGTACCGGTCTTCAGTCGGCACAGGCGCACTGAGAGGAGGACGCTCGCCTGGCTGCTCCATCCTCAATGCGCCTGCACCGATGACGTCACATCTACACCTGGCGCAGGCGCACTGAGGAAGGAGCGGCCGAGCGAGCGTCCTTCTCTCAGTGCGACTGAAGACCGGTACGGCGCAGGCGCCAGATTTTGAACGCAGACAGGGCTAGCCAGAGGACGAGCGCGTTTGCTGGCCCTGTCAATCAACATGAGGTGGGGGCGTCATTATGAGAGGAGGATGCAGCTGCTACCAGCAAGTAACCCCCCTACTTGCTGGTAGAGAGGTAATTTACATATTATAAAAGTCCGTTTTTTTAAGAAACTGCTGAACGAAAATGAGTAAGAGCACTATATATTGATATATCGCAGTATAAGGGAAAAAAAAATATATGACTTTAGTGGGTTGACAGAAGCCCTTTTAAAGGGATTTTCCAAGATTTTTTTTTTACTGATGACCTATCCTCTGATCGGTGGGGGTCCGACACCCAGGACTCCCGCCAATCAGCTGTTTGAGAAGGCAACGGTGCTCGCTGTGAGCCCCACGGCATTCTCTTTGCTTTTCCTAGGCCAAATGACGACACGTTTATCGGTCATGTGGTCTAGGAGCAGCTCAGCTCTATTCAAGTGAATATGTCTGAGCTGCAATACCAAGCACAGCCACTATACTATGGATGGCGCTGTGCTCCTGTGAGCTGAGAGAAGGCAGACGCGCTCACAGGAGGCCTTCTCAAAACACCTGATTGGTGGGGGTCCTGGGTGTCGGACCACCACTGATCAAATACTGACGATGTATCCAGAGGATAAGTCATCAGGGAAAAAATCTTGGAAAATGTAAAAAATGAGATCGGACATCATATAGTACATGACAACCTATTTCTAGCAAAAGCTAGAACCAGCCCTGTACCTCACATGGATCCAGAGATCTCCCCAGTCATTGCTCTGTAGATTTATATCAAGCTGGCAGCTCAAGGGGAGTGTATTTTTTGCTGCAGCTCAGGGGGCGTGTCCATGCTCTCCCTATCACAGCTCAGGGGGCGTGTCCATGCTCTACCTATCACATCTCAGGAGGCAGCTGAAGGATGGAACTGAGCATGTGCGGCCATCTCAGTGAGCAGGACTAAGAAATAGGCAAAAGAACAAACAGCAGGTGGCGCTATACAGACACATTTCATGGAATAACTCAGTAGCTATAAGAAAGTTTTAATTACATGCAATTACAAAAGTATTCAGATCCTGGTGCTACTTTAAAAAATTGTAGAATGTTTTTTGTGGGACAACCCCTTTATATATTGATGACCTATCCTCAGTTGGGCACCCCGCCAGTCAGCTGTTATTAGGGGCTAGTGCTTGGACAAGTGCTTCAGGCTCTTAATAATATACTAAGTACAGCACCGTTGTATAGTGGCTGTTCACACAAAGGTCATGTGACCGATGTACGGTGACGTCACAAGAAGAGGTAGAGACTGCATTGTCTCCCAAGCGCCACAGCCCCTTCAAATAACTAATCACCGGTTAGTGTCTGGACTTAGACCACTACCAATCTGATACTGATGGCCTATTCTGAGGATAGGTCATCAATATCAGATCAGCAGGGCCCGACTCCAAGACCCCCACCAATCAGGTGTCAGAAGAGGCCAGGCGCTCCGTGAGTGGTGCAGCCTCCTTCTAGGCCATGTGATGTCACTCTCAGGGCCGGCATTGGGGGGGGGGGCAAACAGGGCATCGTCTAAGTGGCCCCCTGCTTCAGTGCTGCTGTTCAGCTGAACGTCTGTGGAAGCGGACAGCTGCACCTTACAATGCAGTGTAAGGTCCCCTCCCTCACATATAAGAGAAATCATTACCCTAGTGCTGACAGGACCTGTGATAATGTGCTCTGAATTAGGGCTGGGACGATGGATAGGCGAGGGTAGTCATCTGCCTGGGGAGCATGGCCGTCCAACTTCACAAGCCTCAGGCCGCTAGGGCTCAAGCCTGTGAGGCATTAGAACAGCGCAAGAAGCCGCAATGACATCAACGCGACCTCCTGCGCTGGGTCTCACATGATGACGTGATGATGCGAGACCCAGAACAGGAGTGGTGATGTCATTAGGGCAGCATGCATCCGGACACGACAACATAAGCCACAGATAAAACTGTGGTCTGCATCACAGACAGTGGCGGGGGGACGGGAGGAAGGCGTGGTTTGTTTTTAGTTTATTTTTTTTATACTAAATGTCCACACTGCTGGGGGCACCAGGGAAGGGGGGGAAGGAGATCATTATATATACTTGGCCCTACTGGGGAGGAATGGAGGAGCATTATATCCTGGCACTACGGGGTACATTTTTTATATATATATATATATATATATATATATATATGTATATACTGGCACTATGGGGGGGAGCATTATATATTGGAACTAGTGGGGGGCACTACAGGGGGACATTGGAACCACTGAGAGCATTATGGTCATATTATTACTACTAGACTACTGTAGGGGGCGTTATTAATTTACGTAATATGAAGGGCATTGCTACTAATGGGGGCTATCTTGGGGAGTATTATCACTATTGGGGGCACTATTACTAATGAGGGCAGTCTGGGTGTATAGTATAGTGTTTGTGGACATGGGGGGGGGGAGCACAGCAGGCACAGTATTAGGGATAGCTTCAAGAGGTTCTCAGTTTTTTTTTATATTGATGACCTATCCTCAGAACCAAACCCTTCCCTCCTATTGTGGCCTCCGTTCCTCTGACAGGATCGCACAGCATTATAATGCTGTGTAACCCTGAGAGTCCTGGAATCTGTGCGAACCTGTCGGAGGAGCGGAGGCCAAAATGGGAACTCTCACCGACACACACTACAAGTTTATCACATTCACCTCGCTGGTGTGTGTCTGGCCTTAAAGACATGCTTTAAAAACATTACATACAGTGCTAAAAACATACAGGAGAATACAGCACCACATACCTCTTACATTCAGGTGACGTCTCCTCTGATGTAGATGTTCTCTTTCCTCATCTTCTCCTTTCAGACCAGACCACCATGATGATTTCTTTTAACCATCTCTTATCTCTGCAGAGTTTGACAAAAATACATCTTAGTTTCCTACTTTTCCATCATCCTCACACCTTCTCAACGCCACATCCTGCCACCCTCAATACTGTGCCCGCTGTGCTCCCCAATACTATACTAAAGAAACAACCCCCTGAAAATACTACTGCCACATAGATTATTTGAATTAAGTGCCCTAAACAATAACTTCACCTAGTAAATAGTGTCCCTGACTAGTGTAAACATAATGTCACCGAAATTGTGCTAAGCTGATACTGTGCCAGGGTGCCCCCACAGTAATAGTTCTCCCAAAAATCAGACCAATTAACTATCAGAGTGTACTTAGTGTTAAAAGTGCCCTCAATAGTAATAATACCCCGATTGTGCCCTGACTAGTAATCATGTTCCCCATAGTTCCCCATTAGTAATAATTCTCTTTATAATGTGCGCCAGTACAAAAAATACACCCCTGTAATGTGTTCCATTGCAAATACCCCTTTACAATGTGCGCCAGTGGAAAAAATACTCCCTTATAATGTGCGCCAGTATGCAAAATACCCCCTGCTAATGTTCTCCAGCACAAAAAGTACCTCTTTATAATGTGCGCCACTGCACAAAATACCCCTTTACAATGTGCACTAGCACAAAAATACCCCTTTACAATGTACCAGTGCAAAAAATTCCCCCTTATAATGTGTGCCAGTACCAAAAAATACCCCCTTATAATGTGTGCCAGTGCAAAAAATGCTTCTTTTTAATGCGTGCCAGTACAAAGAATGTCCCCTTAAAATGTGTGCCAGTACAAAAAATGCCCCTTCTGTGTGCCAGTACAAAAAAATGCCCCCTTCTGTGTACCAGTACAAAAAATGTTCCTTTTTAGTAGCCCTACTAGAGTTAATATCCCCATAAGTGCCTCCATAATGCATGCCATGTCAAAATTATGCCCCCACCCCCCCCTATGTGTGCCAGCCACTATTCAGTGCCCCCAGTAGATGCCCCCATAGTGCTATGCCCCCACAATGTCACCATTGTGCAGCCAGTAGATGCACCATAGTGCCCCCAGTAGATGGCCCCGTAGTGCTTCCTCCCCCAGTGGGCCCCATAGTGCCCAAGTAGATGTGCCCACATCATGGTGAAAAATGAAAAACAATAAACGCAGATACTTAACTCTGATGTCTGAGATGCGGTGCAGGCATCTTCCAGCCTGTTTCCTGAGCCGTATGCTGCCTGGCATTGAAGTGAATAGGACTGAGCACGATACCAAGCACAGCCACTATACAATGTATGGCACCAGTGGCGTAGTGTGGGTTGCCAGCACCTGGGGCAAGACAAGTATTGCACCCCCCCCCCCAACCTGTGGCCACGCCCCTTTTTACAGATAATGTAGTAGATATCACTTGCAGTCATACGTAACAGATAACACAGTGATAACAGAGTACAGATAATGTAGTAGATGGGTGTGAGCCCCCAGAATTCAGAACACACACAGTGTGACCTGAAGTCTGGGGCCAAATTCTATATCCACCCTCCCATCACAACAGAACATATAGGGTAATACAGCGCCCCATACCTCTTACATCCAGTGATGTCTCCTCTGATGTAGATGTTCTCTTTCCTCATCTTCTCCTTTCAGACTTTCAGACCAGACCACCATTTTTCAGCCATTTCTCGTCTCTGCAGTTTGACGAAAAAAATCTTTCCATCATCCCCCCATCTTCTGGACAAATCATCCTACCACCCCCAATAGTGTGCCACTGTGCTCCCCAATACTATACTGCAGAAACATATAAACCCCCTGATAATAGTAGTACCATGCAGATAATGCCCCCTTCAATAATTATTGGCCCACACTGCCCTAAAATAACTGCGCCCAGCAAATAGTGCCCCCGACACTAACAGTGTAAACATAACGTCCCCAAAAAATAATTGTGGTAAGCAGATACTGTGCCAAGGTGCCCCCACAGCAATAGTGCTCCCAAAAGTCCCACTAATAGGAATAATTCTCTGCTAGAGCACACATGGTAGTAATAGTGCTCCTACAGTGCCCCCAACATGTCCCCACTGTGCCCCAGAAGTAATAATGCTCCCATAATGCCCATACTAGTAATCATGTTCCCCATAGACCCCCAGTAGTAATAAAGCCCACCATAATGCCCCCCCCCCCCCAATAATGCCCCCCCCCCCCCCAGTAGTAATAATGATTCCTTATAATGTGCGCTAGTACAAAAAGATGAAGATTACTCTTACCGGTAATTGGATTTTCCGTATAGCTTCCACAACGGCACTAAGCAGGAGGGTACCCCGCCTCCCAGGGACAGGAAACAACGTTGAGAACAAAGTTTAAAAGCCGTCTCCCCTTTACCTTCTCCAGTATATACCTTAGAACCCAGAATGATGCTGAAGAAAACAAGACTTTTATTTTAGGAGATCATTATTTTTTTTTCATTCATTAGCACATAACATAATCGAAAAGTATCAAGGTGGGGAAAAAAACCAGTGCCGTTGTGGAGGCTATACGGAAAATCCAATTACCGGTAAGAGTAATCTTCATCTTTTCCGTACGCCTCCCCAACGGCAATAAGCAGGAGGATTAACAAAGGAAACAGGCTGGGGGGGGGGACTGCTGCAGACAAGACTTTTCATCCAAAAGACAAGTCCCTGTTGGACTGTACATCCAGTCTATAGTGATTGAAAAAAGTTGATGGACTGGACCCGGTAGCTGCCTGGCAGATTTGAGACAGTGATGTCGAGGCATTTTCTGCTCAAGAGGCCAACACTGCTCTTGTAGAATGAGCTTTCAATTCAGTGGGAGGAGAGAGTCCTCTTTCTTTATATGCCATGCTGATAGTCATTTTAATCCAGAGTAGACTTTGAAGCTGCCTGTCCTTTATTTTGTCCTGCGTACTGGACCAGCAGACGGTCGGTCTTCCTCAGATCTTCTGTAGAATCCAGATAAACCAGCACGCATCTACACACATCCAAGTGATGAAACTTCAGTTCTTTAGACGATTTTGCTTGGGCGCAGAATGTAGGCAACGAGATTTCATTAGTATCTGGTGGTAAAGTAGGATTCCAGGAGTCCCTGGAAAACTGGAGAAAGGTTTCCAAGTACTAAGATAGATATTGGACGTGACCGGCTTTCTGCTGGAAAGAAGAGTGTTGATGACAGCATCTGATAACCCTTTAGAACTCAGAATGGACCATTCAAATTCCAGGCAGTGAGTTTCAACTGGTTGATTGTCGGGTGCCAGGCTGGACCTTGAAGCAGAAGGTCCAGGATCTGAGGAAGAATCCAGTACCTCTTCCTGGAGAGACTCAAAAGCAGGGGAAACCACGCCCTTTTTGGCCAATATGGAGCAATTAGGATTATGTGACAGTGTTCTTTCGCAATCTTCGTTAGGACCCTTGGGATTAATTGGATTGGTGGGAAGGCATACAGGAGACCCTGGTGGCCAAGGCCCTTAAAAAGCATCCACTCTCGTTGGCTTGTCCCCAAATGAGAGGGAATAAAATAGATCTGTTTGTTTGTTCTTCTGAGAAGCGAAAAGGTCCACCGTCGAATGTCCCCATTTGTTTCAAATTTCTAAAAAGACTGATCTTTTGAGGCTCCACTCTCCTGAAAACAATCTCCTTCTGCTCAGAAAGTCTGCCAGAATGTTCTCTTCGACTTTTAGATGGACTGAGGAGATTGACTATATGCGTCTCGGCCCAGGAGAAAATCCGGGAGGCAATCTGGCACAGAGCCCTGCTTCTCGTGCCCCCCTGTTTGTTTAGGTATACAACAGTAGTGCTGTTGTCTGAGAGGATTTTGACATTTCGGAAGCAAATGTCTGGTAAAAAGGCTTTTAGAGCCAAAAATACTGCCAGAAGATCTTTTGCATTTGAGGATAAAGGGAGGACGTCCGGGTTCCATGTTCCTTGTATCAGCTGTTCTTTGCAGTAGGCTCCCCAACCCGACCCACTTGCGTCTGTTGTTATGACGACTTGGTTTGTGGTTCGCCAAGGAACTCCTTTGTTCAAGTTTGGCATGTTCCGCCACCAATTCAGGGAGCTTTTCACTTTCGGGGAGAGGGTTCCAGTTCTCTACCTCATCTTCGAGTGACAGGAAACAACTGGAGAAGGTAAAGGGGAGGCGGCTTTTAAACTTTGTTCTCTACGTTGTTTCCTGTCCCTGGGAGGCGGGGTACCCTCCTGCTTAGTGCCGTTGGGGAGGCGTACTGGAAAAATGCCCCCTTTTGATGCTCCTCTGTTCAGCTAATGTCCCCATAGTGCCCCCATAATGTACCAGTATAAAATGCCCCATATGTAGTGCCCCAGTAGATGCCCTCAGTGTCCCCCATAATTTGCAAGTATAAAATACCCCTTCTTAGTGCCCCCTGTAGATAGCCCCATAGTACTCCACTCCCCCTTCCCAAAGTACCCACCATAACGTGTCCCAGTATAAAATGCCCCTATACAGAGCCCCATATAAAATACCCCTTCTTAGTGCCCACCGTAGATAGCCCCATAGTACTCCTCTCCCCCTTTCCCATTGTAACCATTATAATGTGTCCCAGTATAAAATGCCCATATACAGAGCCCCATATAAAATACCACTTCTTTGTGGCCTCAGTAGAAGCCCCCATATTGTTTCTCTCCCCCCTTCCCCCATAGTGAACCCCATATAAAATACCCCTTCTTTGTGGCCTCAGTAGATGCCTCCATAGTGTTACCCAATAATGTGCCAGTAAGAAGTGCCCCCATAGATGCCCCCATAGTGCCACCCAATAATGTGCCAATAAAAAGTGCCAACCAATAATGTGCCAGTAAGAAGTGCCCCCATAGATGAGCCCACAGTGCCCCCCCCCCCAATAATGTGCCTATCTGACAAACACAAGGTGCAACAGCACTCTACAAACCAAAAGTAGAGTACAAAAGTATATTACATTGCAAATACTATGCTAATAACTTAGAGATGCTTAGCAAATACATTTTGTACAAAATCATTTGAGCCCGTCTGCCGAACGCCAAGGCGACCTCTATAAGACGGGTCCTAACACTAAAACTCACCTGTTGGGTGCCATAACTGCGACCATGAATCCAGAGAGTGCAGGTCCCACATGCATGCTGGGCCCCCTTGATTTACGTCTATGTGGAGCCAAAATGGCCTTCATTAAATCCAGGGGCTACAAGTACCAGCATGCATGCTGAGCAGACTATATACTCAATCTAACTAAAATCAGCCTGCGAGGCGGAGGAGGGGCAGGAGGGAGTGCACGACCCAGCATACAGGAGTCAGCCACTACTCCTATATATAACACTAGAAACGCAAAAAGGGGGGGGGGTCAGCTCATCCCAATATGCAGGTGCACGTTGCGTGTGGCTGCAAATATACATATCTGACAAACACAAGGTGCAACAGCACTCTACAAACCCAATAATGTGCCAATAGGAAATGCCCCCATAGATGCCCCCAATAATGTGCCAGTAAGAAGTGCCACCATAGATGCCCCCCAATAATGTGCCAGTAAGAAGTGCCCCCCCATAGATGCCCCCCCAATCATGTGCCAGTAACAAGTGCCCCCATAGCGCTCCTCTCCTGTATTGTGCCATATTAAAAAAATAAACACTTATGCTTACCTCCATGTCATCAATGCAATGGAGGCCTCTTCCTGCCTGTGTCCTGCCCTGTATGGCTCAGGAGGCGCGATGACGTCATTGCGCCGCCTGCCCTGGCCTCTCATAGGCTACAGGCCTAGTACCTGCAGCCTATCAGAGGAACTGCCCCGCTGCAGCACATCCATCTGTATCGCTGTCCTGAGGACGGCGATACAGATGACTATGAAGCGTTCATTTCCCTGTGCCCTGCTGCCGTCGCCTCCCACTTGTCCCCAGAGTACACCGCCTGAGGCGATCTCCTCACCTCGCCTAATTGGTGTTGCGGCAGTTGCTGGCGCCCCCTGCAATTTTGTGCCCGGGGCAACGGTCCCCCTGCCAACCCCACACTCTACTCCACTGCACGGCACTGTGCTTAGGTGAACACGGAGAAGGCTGTGGCGCTACAGGAGCGCTGCTGCCTTCTCAAACTGCTAATTGGCGGAGGTCCCGAGTGTTAGACCCCCACTGATCAGATATTGATGACCTATACAGAGGATAGGTCAGTCATCAGTATTAAAATCTCGTAAAACCATTCCATCCCATTCCTCTCCTCTTGGTGAGAGTGGATTGGTCCTACTTCCTGCCAGGAGGGGGGTTCTACAGAATTCTAGGGAGAGTTAGCTCAACAAGAATGCTCCCACGCCAAGGTCCCTGTTACTAGAGATACAATTCATCTGTGAGGACCACAACTCCAGGGGGACTTCAAGGTTCCAAGCTATCAAAAGATCTGCAAGCTACACCATTTACAGTGAGCAGAATGATCAGCACTACAGCGATACAGACTCTGTTGCAGGTGAGAGGATAACAAGTTGACACCCATCACCAGTAGTTCATGACAAGCATACTCAAACCACAGGGAGCAATAGCCTGAGGGAGTATACAACATCTAATCAGGGCCACTACCACTTCCATCCTCTGCACCGGCTCCTCGCGGACTCAATGCATGAACACATCTTAAATTGACATGCTGCAGATTTAGTAACCACACCACAAGTCACGTTATGGGCAGATTTTGTTTGCAGCATTGGGATAAGATCTGTTAAAACCTTATACACTTTGCCCGTGTTAACAATCCGGATTTACCACATGCAATTTTGCTATGGAAAAGCCGGTGTTTACCCTACGTGTGTGTGCCCATACCCATAAAAATCAGGAGCGATGCTCTGATGCTCTTCTACTATAATGTCGCGGCACTGGATTGGCCAATTTCCGATCCAGCTGCTCCCTGTATAAAAGCCAAGGGCAAAACTTCTCCTATGCTTGTACCAGTGGTAGAATATCCCCTGTAGGTTTCACAACTTGAATACCCCTTTAAGGCCTCATGCACACGGCCGTTGCTCGGTTGTTCTGTGCATTGGGGACCGCAAATTGCATCAAAACATCTCTGTGGATTCCGCAGATGGATCCGGACCTATTCAACTTGAATGGGCCCGTGATCCGTCCGTACCACAAAAAAATAGAACATGTTTTTTGCAGTGCAGAGGCACGAAGAAAAATCCCACGGAAGGACTCCGTAGTGCTTCTGTGGGGTTCTGTGCCTCCGTTCCTTACCGCACCTTCTGGATTGCGGACCCATTCAAGTCAATGGGTCCGCATCCGTGATGCGGGGAGCACAAGGCCGGTGCCCGCATATTGCGGACCCGCTGTTTGCAGGCCGCAATACGGGCACGTCCGGGCAACGACCAGCGTGCATGAACCCCAAGTATCTTTTCTTGCACTTTAGAAAGCTACTTAGCTTTACAACAGCCTTTTATTTACAGTGAAGTGGGAGCGCCCCTTTAATTATTTTTTTTATCAGACCTTTACAAAGCATATACATAGCCAAGCTGAACGTACGAAACGTGTGGCACAAGAGCCGACGCTGAGCGCACACGCTAGGTGTCACAGCCGGGTTTCTGGTCGTGGTCTCCACAGGTCGGTAATATATAATAAAGTCATAGAGAGAGCTGAATCCATAACTTCATGTCCAGCAGATCAAAGTATCGGCATGGTAAATGAATGGAACTGGATCATACGCTTCCAGTGTCAGACAGAAGAGCGCTCATCATCTGCTGATTAATTCACCTCTCACTGGTATCGAGCTGCTGTGTACCAGGTCACTGGCCAAAAAATGACAAAGTAATTGACTTGCGCGAGCATTCGGATCACTCTTGATGTTGTAAAAGATAAATCTATTCCTGGACATGTACAGTAGACATTGTCCGATATGAAATATATTTTTGTACAGACATTGGGGGTCATTTATCAAAGACTGGCTTATTATGCTGGTCTTTGTTTCCCCCCCCCCCCCCCATGCACTAGCGGAGAAAGTGACTCCCCTGTCTTCATTTTCACTTGTACCCATAGAGTAGAGGTGATTGCAGTATGTAAATGCAGCCCTTATCACAGAGGACGACCAGGCAATCATTGGGAACATTTAGTTTGTTCCTGATAATTGCCTGATATATCGGTTTGGGTAGAAGGACGTTTACGTGCAGTAGATTTGTGAATTTACAGTAGCAGTGAAGTGTAGGAGATTTCAGAAATCTCATCCAGAAGCTGTGGATAAAACCTACAGCTTAGGCCTCCTGCACACGACCGCAAAAACGGGGTCCGTGGGTCCGTGATCCGTGACCGTTTTTTCGTCCGTGGGTCTTCCTTGATTTTTGGAGGATCCACGGACATGAAAAAAAAGTCGTTTTGGTGTCCGCCTGGCCGTGCGGAGCCAAACGGATCCGTCCTGAATTACAATGCAAGTCAATGGGGACGGATCCGTTTGATGTTGACACAATATGGTGCCATTTCAAACGGATCCGTCCCCATTGACTTTCAATGTAAAGTCTGGAGTTCTTTTATACCATCGGATTGGAGTTTTCTCCAATCCGATGGTATATTTTAACTTGAAGCGTCCCCATCACCATGGGAACGCCTCTATGTTAGAATATACTGTCGGATATGAGCTACTTGTGAACCTCAGATCCGACAGTATATTCTAACACAGAGGCGTTCCCATGGTGATGGGGACGCTTCAGGTTAGAATACACTACAAACTTTGTACAAGACTGCCCCCTGCTGCCTGGCAGCACCCGATCTCTTACAGGGGGATATGATGGCACAATTAACCCCTTCAGGTGCGGCACCTAAAGGGGTTAATTGTACTATCATATTCCCCTGTAAGAGATCAGGGCTGCCAGGCAGCAGGGGGCAGCCCCCCCCCCTCCCCAGTTTGAATATCGTTGGTGGCACAGTGTGCGCCCACCATCGCCCCCCCTCCCTCCCTCTATTGTAATAAATCGTTGGTGGCACAGTGTGCCAACCACCATCGGCCCCCCTCCCTCCCTCTATTGTATTAAATCGTTGGTGGCACAGTGTGCCAACCACCATCGCCCCCCCCCCTCCCTCTATAGCAGTAACATTGGTGGCAGTGTGCGGTCTCCCATTTCCCCCCCCCCCCCCATCATTGGTGGCAGCGGAGTTCCGATCGGAGTCCCAGTTTAATCGCTGGGGCTCCAAACGGTAACCATGGCAACCAGGACGCTACTGCAGCCCTGGTTGCCATGGTTACTTAGCAATAGTACAACAGTAGAAGATTCATACTTACCTGTTTGCTGCTGCGATGTCTGTGAACGGCCGGGAGCTCCTCCTACTGGTAAGTGAAAGGTCTGTGCGGCGCATTGCTAAAGAACTGTCACTTACCAGTAGGAGGAGCTCCCGGCCGTTCACAGACATCGCAGCAGCAAGCAGGTAAGTATGAATCTTCTACTGTTGTACTATTGCTAAGTAACCATGGCAACCAGGGCTGCAGTAGCTTCCTGGTTGCCATGGTTACCGATCGGAGCCCCAGCGATTAAACTGGGACTCCGATCGGAACTCCGCTGCCACCAATGATGGGGGGGGGGGGAATGGGAGACCGCACACTGCCACCAATGTTACTGCTATAGAGGGAGGGGGGGGGCGATGGTGGTTGGCACACTGTGCCACCAACGATTTAATACAATAGAGGGAGGGGGGCCGATGGTGGTTGGCACACTGTGCCACCAACGATTTAATACAATAGAGGGAGGGAGGGGGGCCGATGGTGGTTGGCACACTGTGCCACCAACGATTTAATACAATAGAGGGAGGGAGGGGGGGGCGATGGTGGGGGCACACTGTGCCACCAACGATTTATTACAATAGAGGGAGGGAGGGAGGGGGGGCGATGGTGGGCGCACACTGTGCCACCAACGATATTCAAACTGGGGAGGGGGGGGGGGGTCTGCCCCCTGCTGCCTGGTAGCCTTGATCCTCTTACAGGGGAATATGATAGTACAATTAACCCCTTTAGGTTCCGCACCTGAAGGGGTTAATTGTGCTGATCACGGCCCCCTGTAAGAGATCGGGTGCTGCCAGGCAGCAGGGGGCAGTCTTGTACAAAGTTTGCAGTGTATTCTAACTAGAAGCGTCCCCATCACCATGGGAACGCTTCTGTGTTAGAATATACTGTCGGAAATGAGTTTTCACGAAGTGAAAACTTAGATCAGAAAAAGCTTTTATGCAGACGGATCTTCGGATCCGCCTGTATGAAAGCAACCTACGGCCACGGATCACGGACACGGATGCCAATCTTGTCATATTTTTTTGATGGACAGGATACACGGATCACGGCCTCGGCTGCAAAATGGTGCATTTTCCGATTTTTCCACGGACCCATTGAAAGTCAATGGGTCCGCGAAAAAAAACGGAAAACGGCACAACGGCCACGGGTGCACACAACGGTCGTGTGCAGGAGGCCTTAGGGTCCATTCAGACGTCCGTAGTGTTTTGCGGTCTGCAAATTGCAGACTGCAAAAACACTGACACTGCACATGGCCGGCACTGTATAGAGGATTCCTATTCTTGTGTGCAGCTGCGGACAATAAGGCTACTTTCACACTTGCGTTAGGTGCGGATCCGTCTGGTGTCTGCACAGACGGATCCGCACCTATAATGCAAACAATGGTATCTATTCAGTGCGGATCCGTCTGCATAACAGGTTTTTCAGATGCGAGTTTTCACGATCGTGAAAACTCAGATTCGACAGTATATTCTAACACAGAGGCGTTCCCATGGTGATGGGGACGCTTCAAGTTAGAATATACTAAGAACTGTGTACATAACTGCCCCCTGCTGCCTGGCACCACCCAATCTCTTACAGGGGGGCTGAGATCCGCACAATTAACCCCTCAGGTGCCGCACCTGAGGGGTTAATTGTGCGGATCTCAGCCCCCTGATCGGGTGCTGCCAGGCATTAAAAGCATTGGTGGCCAGTGCGGCCCCCCCTCCCTCCCTCCCCAGTATTAAAAGCATTGGTGGCCAGTGCAGCCCCCCTTCCCTTTCTCCCCAGTATTAAAAGCATTGGTGGCAGTGGCCACAGGCTAACAACCCCCCTCCCCCCCCCATCATTGGTGGCAGCGGAGCGGCATTTCCGATCGGAGTCCCAGTTTAATCGCTGGGGCTCCGATCGGTTACCATGGCAGCCAGGACGCTACTGCAGTGGCTGCCATGGTAACCGATCAGAGCCCCGCTCCGCTGCCGCCAATGATGGGGGGGAGGGGGTTGTTAGCCTGTGGCCACTGCCACCAATGCTTTTAATACTGAGGAGGGAGGGAGGGCCGCACTGGCCACAGATGCTTTTAATACTGGGGAGGGAGGGGGGCCTGGCCCCTGCTGCCTGGCAGCACCCGATCAGGGGGCTGAGATCCGCACAATTAACCCCTCAGATGTCCACAGTTCTTAGTATATTCTAACTTGAAGCGTCCCCATCACCATGGGAACGTCTCTGTGTTAGAATATACTGTCGGATCGGAGTTTTCACGATCTAACTAAAATCCGATGGTATATTCTAACAGAGGCGTTCCCATGGTGATGGGGACGCTTCAAGTTAAAATATACCATCGGATTGGAGAAAACGCCGATCCGATGGTATATTAATAGGGACTCCTGACTTTACATTGAAAGTCAATGGGGGACAATCCGTTTGCAATTGCACCATATTGTGTCAACGTCAAACGGATCCGTCGCCATTGACTTGCATTGTAAGTCAGGACGGATCCGTTTGGTTCCGCACAGCCAGGCGGACACCAAAACGCTGCAAGCAGCGTTTGGGTGTCCGTCTCCTGAGCGGAATGGAGGTGGAACGGAGCCAAACTGATGCATTCTGAATGGATCCGCATCCATTCAGAATGCATTGGGGATGTACGGATCCGTTTGGGGCTGCTTGTGAGAGCCTTCAAACGGATCTCACAAGCGGAGCCCCAAACGCAAATGTGAAAGTAGCTTAATATGACATGCTCTATTTTTTTGCGGAGCTGCGGACCGGAAGTTTGGGGCCACGAACCAGAAATGCGGACATGTGAATGGACCCTTAGAGGGGTCTTCCAGGATTTTGATACTGATGGGCTACCCTCAGGATAGTACACTTATATCAGATCAATGGAAGTGCAACGTGCCAAGCGGAGTAGTTCTAGCACCGACCTCAGAAGCTACTCCTAAACACCTGGTGTCTGCAGGAGTGTGTGGTGCAGACCACGTTCGATCTGATATTGATATCCTATCCTAAAGATAGGCCATTAATATCAATATCCTGGTCAACCCCATTAAATTGAATTGTGCTGCAGTTTTGCAATTGCCAGCATGTCAGTTTATACAGCGGGTTTCACTCACAGCTTTCAAGCTTTGCTATGTAAAGGTTAAATGCAGCAGAAGACCTGCTGCGATCCCGGTAGGAATCAGTGGCGCAGCTATAGCTGTCGCAATTGCGACCGGAACCCTAAGCCGATGGGCCCACAGGGTATTCAGTCAGGTCACAGTGCAGCGTGGGCCCAGAGAAGACCACAGAACATGACTGCAGGTGGAGCAGGAGAGGTTCATTTATTTATTTTATTTCTATTGGGGGACTGATTTGAGGTCTGATGGGGGTCCTGTCCTGTCTCCAGGCGTAATGTTCTAGCCCCCCCATTCCCAAGTGGCGAGGACAGCATTAAAATACCCATGCAACAAAATATTATCACATGGGCGTATAAAAAGTTGCAAAATTGAGGTCTTGCGATTTATTTATTTTATGTCGTCAGAAATTGGCTTATGAATTTTAGTAAATTATCCCCCCCCCATGTATTTCACTGCTGAAAATGATTTCCTAAAGCATCTTCTAACTACGATCATTCAAAAAAATCACGGACCAAAACGGAGGATCCCATCTGTGTTGTGTCCACGGTTTTCATAGACCCACTAGGGGTCATTTACAACGGACGCTATGGCAGTTTTTTTTTTTTTATAAAGAAAGTTGCAAGCCCCCGTTTTGCGGCTTCTTAAATGCCTGTGCCATATTATTTTATACCGTGCTCGCTGCTTGGGAGTGGAGAGTACAGGAACATTAGGCGCAACACAGTTACTACCGTTTCCAGTCAGGCGGAGTCGTTTTTACTCCAGGTGCAGACAGACTGGCGGTGGTGTGCCTAATGTACGACCTGCGCAAATAACCCCCGTAGACTATTATATGTGAGGAATCCGTAACCGCAGACAAAATAGGACATGCTTCCGTGCTGTCACCACAAATACACACATTAAAGGCAATGGGTACGTGAGCAGACGCACGTGAGTCGCTGACGTGTGAAAGTGGCCTAAAATAAATGAGATGTGCTCCTTCGCATTGCACATAGTGGGAGTTGCTCCAGCAGTCGGGTCTAGTCAGAGGTAATGGGGGAGGGTTTGTCCTCAGCTGCAGCTTCTATAGACCCAGGCATTAATCAGGGGAAGTGCAGGAGGTCAGTGCGCCCCCTTCCCAAATTTCATGATTGCTAGTGATCACTGCTGGGGATGGACTGCCACAGAGCTCTACTTCCAGTGCTGTCTTGGAGAGGAGCAGTGGTATAATGGTCCCACCTACAAGACAGAATTCCAGAATGGAAGGTAAGTGCTTTTTAGGGATGAATGAAACATCCTAAGTCGATTCGCTCCGTACAGTATTAGAATGCATTGGCTCAGATGAGCCGAAGTTATTACTTTGCGAAGTTTCACGAGACGTCGGGTAATAACTTGCAGGAGGGCTCCAGCATAATGAAAACCGGACTGATAAGAGACTTCTCTCTGTTCGGTCCGCTGGTCATAGACTTCTATTATGACAGAATGAATAACGGAATGCCTCTAAAGGCATTCCGTTATGGTCCGTGGTAACGGAATCCATAACGCAATTCAGATTATATCACAACCCAAACCCGAACTCGAATTTCAAAATATGAAATTTGCTCATCATCTGCGTACAGTATATTACTAACAGTATAGGTTCCATTACACCTCAATAGCTTGCTTGGCCGAAAGCTGACTTCCCCATACACTGTCGGCTCAGCCAAACTATATGGAGGAGATGATCAAAACTGGTGTGAAGTAGAACTTGCTGAGTTGCCCATAGCAACCAATCAGATTCCACCTTTCATTTTTCACAGCTCCTTTGGAAAATGAAAGGTGGAATCTGGTTGCTAGGGGCAACTAAGCTAGTTTTAATAAATCCCCCCTTTGTGTTTTTAGTGGGGAGAGATGGAAAAATGTGTAAACGTTACCCATTTTCTGACTCTTTTCCGAAAAGTGGCTATCTTTTAGTGGGAGGGATGTGGCCTACTCTGGCCTGAAAGGTTTTCTATAAGTTACACCAGAAACTGGCATGTATTATAGCGCAAGTCTACGCCGGGTCATGGATTTGATATTCTCACACACAGGCAGGCAAAGATGCAACACATCTAATTAAGAGGCCTGCGCCTTTAATACATTTAACTCAATGACAATATAGACTAAGACTAGCATACGAAATGTCAATTTTTACTAAATTCCCCCCCCCCCCTCTCTAGTTTCATTTTTTTTTTTACTCCTCATACAAAAAGTCAACATAGTCTTCATTCTGTGATAATTCCAGACGAAAAAATTTCATGGCACACTCAAAAAGTTTAAGGCTAAGTCTACACGACGACATTTGTCGCGCTACATTTTGTTGCACCAATGTCGCGCGACAATTTTTATGGCAGTCTATGGTGTCGCACTGCAACATGCGACATACTGCGACGTGACAGTCGCAGAAAATCCATTCAAGATGGATTTTTCTGCGACTGTCGCGTCGCAGTCGCAACATGTCGCATGTTGCAGTGCGACACCATAGACTGCCATTATAAAAATTGTCGCGCGACATTGGTGCAACAAAATGTCGCACGACAACTGTTGCGCGACAAATGTCGTCGTGTAGACCTAGCCTATGAGGGTGATTTGGCATTGTTCACATCTTCCTGTTCCAACACAGAGCAGCTTGCTGGATCCCTATTTACTGCAATGAGGTCCGGCGGTGATCTGGCTGATTTCCGTTGCAGGGAACGTTTTTTTTTTTTTGTCCGGCTGGCAATTGTGTCGGACAAGTGCGGCGGGCCACCTACCCCTACCCCCCCCCCCCCTTCCTCAGGGGCAATCCAGTCTGAGTGTTTAGGGAATGCCAAGAGGTATGTTGTGTCACGGTGCTCCTACCTGGATACTGTCGCTCCCCGGGGTTAGAATCCATAGCAACAAAGGAGTTGTAGTTGGTGGAGTAAGTAGAGTCCAGACTTGGTAAAGTTCAACGGTTTTACTTGAATAAACTTGCAATAAACTTGTGTCATCTAAACAATATTAGATCTTTCTCTTGGCTCCAGCAGGCTAAGGGTAAACTGGAAGGTAAACTTGAATATTTTGCTTTATCTCTGCTGTGCAAATCTCTGGTTTCAGTCCAGCTACTGCAGGAATGGCCAACCTGAGGCTCTCCAGCTGTTGCAAAACTACAACTCCCACCATGCTTAGACTGCCTAAAGCTATCAGCCTGCAGCAGGGCATGTGGGAGTTGTAGTTTTACAACAGCTTGAGAGCCGCAGGTTGGCCATGCCTGAGCTACTGGATTTTCTAGCAGGTCTGGTACCTCCGAGTAGGATGCCTTTGACCGTTTACCCCCTTGTAATACTCCGTCTTTGAACTGATGGGAGCCATGGCGTCTTACAAGCTCCTTCCCGGGGCTCCCTTTGGACTCTAAAATTCAACTCCCTCTCCAGTTTCCTGCAACCTCTCAGCAGTGGGCTGCTCTCCGAGCTACTTTGCCAAAGCTCCTGCAGCAGGGAGTGGAAACGCTCCCTCACCACACCATTCTGCTTCACTCTCTCGCTCCAACTCTCAACTGCACACTCCACAAGCTATAGCTTCCTCCAACCCCTCCTTTGGTAGGAAGCAGCTCTAGCCCACCTCTTCCCAAATGGGGGAGAATGGAATGGAAAGTTCCATTCTATCTAAAGGTACTCCCTACCACATACACTGCCACCTGCTGGACAACCAGGCACATTATATGTAATAACAGTTGCATAACAATATTATTAAGACACAGTAAAAGAGTACCTGGAAATAAATACACAAATGTCATTCTCTGCTAGCCATTAGAGACAGTATATAGGTGTAAGAAAGGTAGTGCCCCCTCTGGGGTACTACACAAGCAGTCAGATTTCTGAAACTGAGTCGTGAATGCAGCCTAAGACCAGCTTTTTAAACCTGTCTTGGATTTTCCCCTGCATTCCCGGACGATTCCGCTAATTTATGACGAGGCGTGCGCCTCATTATAAATTAGGAAAATCTAGGGCAGGCAGTGTGCCTGGAAAGAACATTTTCAACAACATTTACATGATTCCAGTCGCAAATGTTAGTAAACGCACCCCGAAAACCAGCAGTGTGACTAAATATTGTTTCACAGCCGGTTAAAATAGTCGCAAGGCCCTTCATAAATGATCCCCTAAATGTTTCATTGGGTTTCTTGAGATACCATTATCCAGGCAGAGACCATATGAAACACAAGCCACTTGGTTAGTATTGAACGCTTCGGCACTTGGACCTTTTTCAGCGGTAATTAAATAAGATAATGCAAGAAATTTTATGCTAGTATTTTTAGTCAACTAAGGGTACTTTCACGCTAGCGTTTTTCTTTTCCGGCGCGGAGTTCTGTCCTAGGGGCTCAAAATCCGGAAAAGAACTGATCAGTTTTATCCTAATGCATTCTGAATGGAGAGCAATCCGTGCAGGATGTCTTCAGTTCAGTCTTTTTTACTGATCAGGCTTTTCAGAAAACCAGTAGCATGTTGTATTTTTACCTCCGGCCAAAAATCCGGAACACTTTGACTGAACACCGGATCCGGCTTTTGCATGTTAAACCCGAAAAATGTGCAAAAAAAGTTCATGTCCATAAATGGCGGATCCGTTTTTTCCAATGCATTTTTTCATTGTGATCAGAATCCTGATCAGGATTTAAATATAATCCATTTTAACACGTTTTTCCGGATCCGGCGGGCAGTTCCGGCGACGGAATTGCCCGCCGGATTCAAACAACACTAGTGTGAAAGTACCCTAACAAGAATAGGACATGTTTGCTAATCTCTCCATTTTAACATCAGTTTAAGGGCTTAGGAAGATCGCAGAGTGCACCTGTCCTTGTTGTGATTAGATTGTTATATTGGTCATCACATCCACATAATTAGTATTTTTATTCAACATGTAATATATATATGGTGAAAAATGGCGGCACCAGCTAAATGAGAAAAATGTGGGTACACGTTCTCAAGGAAAGAGACTTTTTACCCCAATAATGGTCCAGAAAATGAACGGCACTCCTTTTAGATGATAAAAAAATAACTCCTTTATTCACCCGTGCGGTGCAAAGGCTCAGCACTAGAGCCTATATATATATATAATATATACACACAAATATAAAAAGCCCCCAAAAAAATCCATTAGAGCAGGGGTCAGCTGAAATCTCTTACATTCATATCCACTTTGATGATACGACAGCATTCACGCCACATGGGAACATCCTCTTAGAACTGAAAGGAGTAGTATGTAGTGGCAGATAGACCTATAGAGTATGCAGCATCAGTAATGAGGCCGGTCAACATCAGTAATACAGCCACTTAATGATTCAAGGGGTATCACCAGCTTTGTACACCCCCCCAAACCCCATTACACCTACACAGAGGTGGTCAGTGCTCTGGAAACATCCGAGTTGGCTGTAACTAGGCTGTTTCTCTAGCTCACATGTATGGGAATGATGAAAAATAGATTAACACAGCGGGCTATGCAGACTCCACATTTTGCTAGTTACGTAAGCGTAGTTCGTCGCTTTTCCGTAACTGCCATTCACTTGTATTTGAGCTATGGAAACAGTGTAGCACAGATTCTTTGACTATTTCCATAACTCTAACTGCTTGTGACTAGGGATTAGCGAATCGGATTTGGATGAAACATCCGAAGTCAATTCGCATAATAATTTGTTTAAATACTGTACGGAGTGAGCGCTCCGTACAGTATTGGCTCAGATGAGCCGAAGTTATTACTTTGCGAAGTCTTGCAAGACTTTGCATGATAACTTCATGGATTAATTTCTACTTTTAAAAACCATTTCCCGAACTCGGGTTCGGTTCCAAGGCAAGGTACCACTTGGAACCAAACACGAGTTCGGGAAATGTTTTTTTTTTACAGTAGAAATTAATTTATGAAGTCTCGCGAGACTTTGCGGAGTAATAACTTCGGTTCATCTGAGCCAATACATTCTAATACTGTACGGATCGCTCGCTCCGTACAGTATTCAAACAAAGTATTATGCGAATCGACTTCGGATGTTTCACCCGAAGTCGATTCGCTCATCCCTACTTGTGACCATGGCATCCAGACCTGTGGATGTGCCATAAATGTATGAGGTGGAAATACCCTTTAAGGAATCAAGGTTACCAGGGTTCACCTTTGTGGTGGTCCACATCGTAATAGCAGTAACTATTGTCTTTGAGCTTCACTACTAGATGGGCAATATTTGCAAGTGGAACCCTTTAGGGTCCATTCACCTGTCCGCAATTTCGTTCCGCAATTTGCGGAACGGAATTGCGGACCCATTCATTTCTACGATGTGCTGCCCGGACACAGAATTGTGGACACGCACTTCCGGGACCGCAATTCCGTTCCCAAATAGAACATGTCCTATTCTTGTCCGCAAAGAATAGACATATATAATTAGTGCTGGCAATGTGCGGTCCGCAAAATGCGGAACGCACATTACAGCTGTCCGTGTTTTGCGGATCCGTAAAACACACGACGGACGTGTGAATGGACCCTTAAAGGTAATTAATATGGCCCTACATGAACACTGCTATTTAACAGGGGTATTGTGTTTAGATCATAACTATGCTTGGTTCTAGAAGTGGGACCTGCAGGTGTGTAGGGGCGCCAAGATGCAATCCTAGTCCTTTTAATACTTTCCGGCATAGTAAAAAGATGTCCCTGTGCCGTGGATGTGAAACTAGAAGGGAAGGACCTTTCAGACCATCTTATTCACAGGAGACAAGTCCAGTACCAGAGAACGTGGTTATAAACTGAGTTGCTTCTGGTAGGCCTAATGGCCTTGATGTCCTATATACCTTCTTAAAAGGGGGAGCCTACCTCCAATTCTGCTCTATGGAGAGGAAGGAGATGCTGCTGCTGCAAGCTAGTGCTGTAGTGGAAGATAATGACCTGGACTGAAAACAAAAGGAGAGTAGTCTGTGAGGGAGAAGGAAATCAAAGGGAAGAGTCTCTGTGAGAGAGATAGAGGGACCATGTGGAGCAGTTAGTGAGAAGATGAGGCCATGAGGACAAATCTGTGAGAAGGGAGCATGGGGAAGCAGTCTGTGATAAATGCAGGACCACGGAGAGCAGCCTGTGTGAAAGAGGGGGTATGCTATGGAGAGAAGTTTGAGACAGGGGCCATGGGGAGCAGTGTGTATGAGAGAGAAGGGGCCCTGGAGAGCAGTCTGTAAGAGAGTAGGCCTGGGGAGAAATCTGGAAGGCATGGGAAGTATGCCAGGGTATTACCCAAGACCTTCTTGGCATTAGAACATGTCTTATTTGGCAAACACGTCACATGAGAATTAAAGGAGTTGCGCAGGCCATAAATATTGATGACCTATTGTCAGGATAGGTCATCAATATCTGATTGGCAGGGGTCCGACACATGGCACCCCCACCGATCAGCTGTTTGAAGAGGAAGCAGTGCTCCGTGCGAATGTTACTTCCTCTTCATAACACTGCCCTTCGTCTAGGCTTCGTTTCGGCGGTAAAGTGTAATGACAAGTACTCACTTCATTCACTTGAATAGAGCGAGTACTTGTAATTACACTAGACCACCATTCCAGAGGAGACGAGGCGTAGTGTAATGATCAGGAAGCAGTGCTCGCATGGAGCAACGCCTCCTCTTTAAACAGCTGATTGTGGGGGTCCTAGATGTCGCACCCCTGCCGATTAGATATTGATGACCTATCCTGATGATATGTATGGCCTGCACAACCGCTTTAAATAGTACAGAGATTACATCTCTTGTAGACTTGGTGGACTACCCCTTTAAGGCTGATATGAGTGACCTACAGCGGTGATGTGGTCAAAAGCAGCTTCAGTATAGAACCCACTGATCCTCACTGACTATAGGATCCTCACAGAACACTTATGAGCATTGTACTCCTATAGTACTCCCTAGATCTTAATTCATTTGTGCTGCTGTAGATGCTGGAAATGGCAGCAGGAACAAAAGACGTCCCAGCAGGAAACTCTGCAGTTCAAGCGAATGACTCCAGTCTAGTGATGAGTGAATTTCTTGAAATTTTTTTTTTTTTGATCCGATTAGCTGAATTTCTCAAAAAATTCCGTTCTGACTTAAATCGATTCTCTGCGAATGAGAAAGACCAACATTTAACACTTATATTAAGGCCTATTGCACACGACCGTATGGCTTTTTCAGTGTTTTGCGGTCCGTTTTTCATGGATCCGCTGTTCCGTTTTTTGTTTCCGTTGTGTTTCCGTTTCTGTTCCGTTTTTCCGTTCCGTTTTTCCGTATGGCATATACAGTATACAGTAATTACATAGATAAAATTGGGTTGGCCATAACATTTTCAATAGATGGTTCAGGAAAAAACGGAACGGAAACGGAAGACATACGGATGCATTTCCGTATGTGTTCCGTTTTTTTTGCGGATCCATTGACTTGAATGAAGCCACGGACTGTGATTTGCGGGCAATAATAGGACATGTTCTATGTTAAAACGGAACGGAAAAACGGAAATACGGAAACGGAATGCATACGGAGTACATTCCGTTTTTTTTGCGGAACCATTGAAATGAATGGTTCCGTATACGGACCGTATACGGAACGCAAAAAACGGCCAGTAAACGGGAAAAAAAAACGGCCGTGTGCAATAGGCCTAAGAGACATACAAACCCATTTTCCTTCCAAAAAGGTCAAGAAAACTATGTCTCACACCAGTAGGTGTAACATAGCTATCAAAAGTCAACACTTATGCTTTACAACCTGTTTAAAAGGCTAACTTCACTAATTTGCAAATAGATCTGATATGGGTGACTGCTTTTTATCAGTTCAGAGCAGAGAAAATTGGCTTAACTAGGTGAGAGGCCTTTCTTGGGGTCTGGTAGGGGTACTCTTTTTCATTATTGAGAGCGCCTAGTATGCGTGACGAGTACTCTAGGCCAGGCAGCACGGCTGTGGGTTTCTGGGAAAATATATGCAAATTTGCATTTCTTACTTCTGCTTTCTTTTCTTTTGGAAGAACAGCTAATTTGCATATTTTTCGGTTTCTTGAGAAGATATTCAAATTGGCTTTCCTTCCAAAAGGAAAAGAAATCTAAGCCTCTGGGGTGCCAGCAACAGTAAGAGTCACTTGTGAGTCGCTGGATTTAAAGGGGTTGTCTGGGTTCAGAGCTGAACCCAGACATATCCCCATTTTCACCCAGGCAGCCCCACTGATATGCTCTCCCTTGCCCTGCGCTGTTTATTTATCACTGGCACTGATGGGCAGGCTTTAGTGCTAGGGCTAGGGCAGCTCTAAAGCCCGCCAATTAGTGCCGGTAATGTCACTAGGGTTACTAATAGGCGGAAGCCTCCACCTAGCTTTACCCATGGAGAGCCCAGTACGTCACCGAATCTCCAGAACAATTATCCAATGCTCGAATAAGGGGGTCCAGAGGGGTGAACATAGGGATATGTCAGGGTTCAACTCTGAACCCGGACAACCCCTTTAACTGTACTGTAATCACCTATATGGTCAGCAGAGCGCTTACGTGGTGTACTCACCATGGGGGCAGACCATGCATCAGCTATGGGTCCCCTGGTGAGAAAAGGCCTCAATTTGTCTAAAGTGTGTTATTTTTTCTATTTCCTCTACTTCATTCAAAATGTACAAATCTCACTGTTGGTTACTGAGTTTTTCTACAGGGCATTAGAACATTTTTACATGTCCCTGACTACTCTATGGTCATTGTATTGTGGTATCTCAAAATTCCTTTTCCCGCTCCCTATTGTATAACCATGCACATTGAGTTAGCGGATAGCTCCACCTTGGCTGATGGATCTGCCTTGACTTTCCCAGACCCTATAGCTTGGGGAATTTTTTTGGGGTGATCAGTTCTTATGCTATGGCTATTGTGGAGCATCCTTGTGTTTCCATGCATGGTGCTATCAAAAAGCTTTCTTGTTATATAACGTAGCCTAAGAAGAATATTAAATTGTAAAATGATATAATGCCATACTCTAATTGTTGGTCAGCAAGCGGTAATACCTCCAAGTCCAACATCTCCAGCAGTCCACCTCCCGAGCTTATTATACGTCATACCCGGAAATATGGATTAAAGATGAATGCTTTTCATTAAACATTTCAAACCTATGTAGCCGTGTCTGCTGAAAGGTTACTTTATCCCTGGCTCCTGGGTAACAAATCATAAAGGCTATATAATAGATTACAAGGCAAATGCTACTTGTAAAGCACAGCGCTGTACTAAAGTAGCCCAATGAAGACTCATCTGGGATCATTTATCACCAGTGTTAATGCATGTGATAACAATAATGTATCTCGCTCATAAAGGATACACAGATAACACAAACACACTTAGATGCCTTGAAATATGTATGTATAAAAAAAGGCATAAAGCATATATACACAACCTAACAATCACCTTCCCCGTATACATGTTTCGGAAGCAGAGCTGTTTTTACACGGTTATAAATCCCGTTAATATTTCAACCCCCAAAAAAAAAATTTAAAAAAAAACAGCAAAAGATCAGAATATCTGTCTTTATCTGCAACAATGTCATGAATATTTCATCCCCGGCTGAACTTCAAAGCCCACTCAACGAGGACAGGAATGGAGGGAAAACTGCCGAGAGAGGGAAGGAGAGAAAGAGTGAGAGGAATTCTCGAGTATGAAAAAAAAAAAAAGGGGGGAGATGATTAAAGAACCTTATTAAAAGGCTGCTTGTAGGACCGGCTACATGAAAGAGAGCGCATCGAAGGGTTTATCCTTCTAAATGACAGCGTGCTCTCACCAACACGCCGAAACCTGATTATACTGACAGGGCCTGAGTGATACTGCAAACTTGTTAATAGCATCAAAATTAGAAGAGCCTCATGCAAAGACGGGAGATTAATTTTCGCTGGGGTAGTTCTCTCGCAAATTGCAAACTTGTGAATATGTTCTCAGATAATGAGCATCCGCAGTCCTCAGCCTGCCTGTCATTTTCTGTAATTAATGTTAAGGAAGACTCTTTCCTGATGCGCAGAATTAGTCATGTAGCAGAAAAATATCTTCCGAGAAATAATTTCCATTTATTACCATCGCCCTGTTTGTGTGCTTTACTCTGTCGGAAGAGGAATTTATGGCTGGGCTGTGTTTTTTATTTTTTTTTGCTACCTTCCCTTTGATTAGTCGGTGATACATACACGTATGTAGACTACTAGGGGCTGTGAATTCACGCATAGATCAAATGTCTGCCAGCGCCTGCTTTGTAACCTTATTAGATTCTAAAATGAATGTATCATACAGCTATAGGCGCGGGTGTAAGTGCCGTGCCGTTTCTCTACATTTCCGCATCAAAATCCGCTTGTCCTGATCTTACCCTTTGCATTGGAAAAAAAAAAAAACACACTGAAAATCTTCAGAAACGATTGATTTCAAAATCCGTACGGCAGGTCAATTTCTGCCCAGGAAAAAAATATGCAAAGTGTACATGAGATTTAGAAAATCTCATTCAGTTTGCTGGTACGGCATTGCACTGCGTTTTTTCTGGACGAAAATTTTAATGGAAAAAACGCACGTAGTCTTCATGTGTCACAGACAACAATGTAAATTGGTGCAACGCTGAAAAATACTAATACTAACACTAGATAGATATATTATAGAGAGGTTTGGTACTGTAGATGAATAGGGTTACTGTTGGTATAGATGACTCTATGTATAGTAATGTGTTAGAGGAAACATACACCGTACTGTATATAGTGTATATAGATATACAGTAGGTAGATTAATAGATTAACTGTACTTGGACAGACAGGTATACTGTATATAGAAAGAAAGAGATATTGGGCAATAGATACATGGTATGTAGATTAGACATGAGCGAAGTATTGGAAAATACAATTCGGCTGCTTCGACGAATTTTACAAAAAAATAAGCTTTGTGACGAATTACTTCATCACGAAGCGCATTTCTTCGTAAGTAGTGGGTGCAATGACAGGGAGAGGAGATTGTGCCTCTCCCCGTCATTGTACCCCTCAGATGCCGCGTTCATACATGATCGCAGAATCTGATATAAATAAGAGTAGAACATAAAAAAATACAAATCATACTTACCTGATCCAGGCTGGCCGCCGCCATCTTGCTTAAAAATCTGGCGCGAAATCTCACGCGGGCGGTGTGGGGACGTCATACGTCACCGCGCATGGGATTCCATGCAAGATCTTCAAGCCACATGGTGGCAGCCGGCCCGTCGCAAGCAAATGGATCAGGTATGTTTTTTTGTTTGTTTGTTTTTTTTTACACTATTTTCAGGTTAAATCGAACAGCAGCGAATCGAATTCATCCTGAAATTCAGATCGAAGTCCACTTTGTGGACTTTGATTCGGTCAACACTAATGTAGACGGATAACGTTATATCGTATGTACAGTCCCAATTCCCAAAAAGTTGAGACGCTGTGTAACATGTAATGCTTTGCATAGAACCATAATTCATTCCCAGTAGTACACAGAATATATGTCAGGTGCTGAAAGTGAGACATTTTACCATTTTAAGAAATTAAAAAAACTCATCTAGAACTTGATGGCAGCAGCGCATCTCAAAAAAGTTGGGACAGGGGCAACAAAAGGCTGGAAAAATAAGTAGTGATATAAAACAGCTTCAGGAGCAATTTGCAAATAAGTCACATGAGCATGTTGGAGAGGTCTTCAGAAGCAAAGATGGGCAGAGGTTCACCAATCTGCGAAAAACTTTATAAAAAATTGTGCAACAATTTCAGAAAACTGTTCCTCAAAGCACAATTGCAAAGACTTTGGATTTCCCAACATTTACAGTACATAATATCAAAAGGTTCAGAGAATCTAGAGAAATCCGACAGTCAATATTGGATGCTCATGATCTATGGGCTGTCAGGCAGCACTGCATTAAAACAGGTATGATTCTGTACTGGAAATCACTGCATGGGCTCAGGAACACTTCCAGAAATCATCTCTGCACACAGTTCTCTGTGCAATCTGCAAATGTAAGTTAAAGCGGTATCATGCAAAGAAAGACCTATGTCAATACGAACTTTTTTGGAGATGCATTGCTGCCATCAAGTTCTAAATGAGTTAATTTTTTTTATGAAATGGTAAAGCATTTGCAAAGCTGATTGCTCAGCTGCTCTATTCCTATGTGCTAGTGTTTCTGACTAATGGAGCGTCTATCAGGTGCTGATCCAGGAACTCGGCGCTCTAATCAAACCCATTCCTAGCCATACACCAGTGCCAGTGATGGTCTTTTTTTAGGATCACTAGCTAGGATCCTGGTTCTTGTTCCTGTGCGGATTTGGATTGCTCGTGTTTTTGACCTCAGCTCGTCCTTTGACATCATTCAGTCTCTTGTGATTCTGACCTCAGCTCGTCTTTTGACCACTCTTTGTCTTTCGTATTTGTACTGCGTTGTCCTCCTGGTTCTGACCCATGCACGACTCTGTCTTCGTCATTTGTCTCTAGATATTTGTCTGTCTCTGCACCTTAGTAGCATTGGGACTGTCGACCAGTTGCGGTTTTGCTACCTAGGGCTTGCACTGCAAGTAGGTAGGGAGAGCAGGCTGGGTTCAAGGTTAGGGCTCACTGTCTGTCGCTACCTACAGGCATTACATGTGCGCTGTATATAGATAAATGTATATTGATATGTTAGAAAAAAAGGGATTTCAGCTCACCCACCGCCCTCCTTCGCCATGCACGGATCCCGGACCAGGAATCGATCAAAACTAGCTATCCTTAGTTATACTTCTCTACCACATCTATTCATTAACCTCTTCCGGACACAGGGCGTACAGGTACGCCCTTATGTTCTGGTACTTAAGGACACAGGGCGTACCTGTACGCCCTGTGTATTTCCCGATCACCGCCGCACAGCGGGTGGTGATCGGAAGCCGATGCCTGCTCAAATCATTGAGCAGGCATCTCGGCTAAATGCCTGGGGGGGTCCCGTGACCCAATTCAGACCATCGGGTCCCCATGCGGCTGTAGGGGGGACCCGATGGCATGGAAGGCAGCGCGATGTCTGAGGAAGGCCCCGGAAGCTGTATGAGTAATACACACAGTATTACTCATACAGCCAATGCATTCCAATACAGAAGTATTAGAATGCATTGTAAAGGATTAGACCCCCAAAAGTTCAAGTCCCAAAGTAGAACAAAAAATTAAGTGAAAAAAAAAAAGAAAAAAGAAAGTTTTCCCCCCCAAAAATTAAGTTTCAAGTAAAAAAAAACAACTTAATTTTCCCCAAATAAAGTTTAAAAAAATTGGTAAAAAATAGGGGGGAAAAAAAGTATACATACTAGGTATCGCCGCGTTCGTATCGACCGGCTCTATAAACATATCACATTACCTAACCCTCAGATGAACAATAAAAACTGTGCTAAATAAACCATTTTTTTGTCACCTTACATCACAAAAAGTACAACAGCAAGCGATCAAAAAGGTGCATAAGACCAATCTAACGGTCACCTCATTCCGCAAAAAATGAGCCCCTACCTGAGACAATCGCCCAAAAAAAAAAAACTATGGCTCAGAATATGGAGACACTAAAATTGTCACCACCAGACATCTGAGAAGCTCTGACAGACGTCCTTCAGAACCTCCTCCTTGAGGTTCCTTTTGTTTTGCTTTCATTTTCTCATCTCGTTAGCCTCTCTCAGCTGTCATGTAGTTGCACTGATTGCATCCCTTTAAATCCCTCCCCATACTGCATCACTTTGCGGTTTATATTACTTCCTGGAGTGTGTGCATGCTGATCCTACTACTGAGTCTTCTACAGATAAGTTTTGTTCGTTCATTTGTGTTTTCCTGTTTGCTGGATCCCAGGTGACCCTGACTCCCTCCGTATCAAGTGTAGGGAGCCGGTGGTCGTGTCCCCTCACTATTATAGGGTGTTCAGGTGTTATACAGTCGAGGTACGAGGATATGCGATCATCTACCATTGGGATTTTCGCATAGGCTGAGCAGTTAGGGAGAGAGCCAGGTCTGATGCAGGGCTCTCCCTTTTGTTCCTTAGTTTTGGATCCAGTCAGTTGGATCTTTATTTTGTGTCTTCTAGATTTCTGTACACCTTCCGTGACAAAAATATCTTTTTTTTGTTTGTTTTAAAGAAAGCTGTTATTGTGTAAAACTTACATAAATAAATAAAAAGTATACATATTTGGTATCGCTGCGTTCATATCGACCGGCTCTATAAACATATCACGTGACCTAACCCCTCAGATGAACACCGTAAAAAATAAAAACTGTGCTAAATAAACCATTTTTTGTCACCTTACATCACAAAAAGTGTAATAGCAAGCAATCAAAAAGTCATATGCACCCCAAAATAGTGCCAATCAAACCGCCATCTCATCCTTCAAAAATCATACCCTACCCAAGGTAATCGCCCAAAAGCTGAAAAAAATTATGGCTCTCAGACTATGGAGACACTAAAACCATGATTTTGTTTTTGTTTCAAAAATGATATGATTGTGTAAAACTTACATAAATGAAAAAAGTATACATATTAGGTATCGCCACGTCCGTATCGACCGGCTCTATAAAAATATCACATAACCTAACCCCTCAGATGAACACCGTAAAAAATTTAAAATAAAAACTGTGCTAAATAAAACATTTTTTGTCACCTTACATCACAAAAAGTGTAAGGCCCCTTTCACACGGGCTAGTATTCCGCGCGGATGCAATGCGTGAGTTGAACGCAATGCACCCGCACTGAATACCAACCCATTCGTTTCTATGGGGCTGTTCACATGAGCGGTGATTTTCATGCATCACTTATGCATTGCGTGAAAATCGCAGCATGCTCCTCTTTGTGCGTTGCGGTGCGATAATCCACGCAACGCAGGCCCCATAGAAGTGAATGGGGTTGCGTGAAAATCGCAAGCATCCGCAAGCAAGTGCGGATGCGGTGCGATTTTCACGCACGGTTGCTAGGAGACGATCGGGAAAGGGAGACGATAAGGGAAAATAATAGCATTCTGAATACAGAATGCATAGTAAAATAGCGCTGGAGGGGTTAAAAAATAAAATAAAATTTAACTCGCCTTAGTCCACTTGCTTGCGTAGCCGGCATCTCCTTCTGTCTTGATCTTAGCTTTTTGTAGCAACAAGGACCTTTTGGTGACGTCACAGTCATCACATGATCCATCACATGATCTTTTACCATGGTGATGGATCATGTGATGACTGTGACGTCACCAAAGGTCCTTGTTGCTACAAAAAGCTAAGATGAAGACAGGAGGAGATGCTGGCTACGCGAGCAAGTGGACTAAGGTGAGTTAAATAATTTTTGATATTTATTTTTTTAACCCCTCCAGCGCTATTTTACTATGCATTCTGTATTCAGAATGCTATTATTTTCCCTTATAACCATATTATAAGGGAAAATAATACAATCTACAGAACACCGATTCCAAGCCCGAACTTCTGTGAAGAAGTTCGGGTTTGGGTACAAAACACGCGCGATTTTTCTCACGCGAGTGCAAAACGCATTACAATGTTTTGCACTCGCACGGAAAAATCGTGGGTGTTCCCGCAACGCACTCGCACATTTTCCCGCAACGCCCGTGTGAAAGGGGCCTTATAGCAAGCGATCAAAAAGTCACACGGACCCCAAAATAGTGCCAATAAAACAGTCATCTCATCCCGCAAAAATAATACCCTACCCAAGGTAATCGCCCAAAAACTGAAAAAATTATGGCTCTCAGACTATGGAAACACTAAAACATGTTTGTTTTTTTTTGCTTCAAAAATAAAATCATTGTATAAAACTTACCTAATATGTATACTTTTTTTTATTTATGTATCGCCGCGTCCGTGACAACCTGGTCTATAAAAATACCACATGATCTAACCTGTCAGATGAATGTTGTAAATAACAAAAAATTAAAACTGTGCCAAAACAGCTATTTCTTGTTATCTTGCCTCACAAAAAGTGTAATATAGGGCAACGATAAATATCATGTGTACCCTAAACTAGTACCAAAAAAACTTCCACCCTATCCCGTAGTTTCTAAAATGGGGTCACTTTTTTGTATTTTCTACTCTAGGGTTGCATCAGGGGGACTTCAAATGGTACATGGTGTCCAAAAAAACAGTCCAGCAAAATCTGCCTTCCAAAAACCATATGGCTTCCTTTCCTTCTGCGCCCTGCCGTGTGCCCATACAGTAGTTTACGACCACATATGAGGTGTTTCTGTAAACTACAGAATCTTGGAAATAAATCTTGAGTTTTGTTTGGTTGTTAACCCTTGCTTTGTAAAAGTAAAAAAAATATTAAAATTGAAAATCTGCCCAAAAAGTTAAATTCTTAAATTGTATCTCTATTTTCCATTAATTCTTGTGGAACACCTAAAGGGTTAACTATGTTTGTAAAATCAGTTTTGAATACCTTGAGGGGTGTAGTTTCTTAGATGGGGTCACTTTTATGGAGTTTTTACTCTAGGGGTGCATCAGGGGGGCTTCAAATGGGACATGGTGTAAAAAAAAAAACAGTCCAGCAAGATCTGCCTTCCAAAAACCGTATGGCATTGCTTTCCTTCTGCGGCCTGCCGTGTGCCCGTACAGCGGTTTATGACCACATATGGGGTGTTTCTGTAAACTACAGAATCGGGGCCATAAATATTGAGTTTGGTTTGGCTGTTAACCCTTGCTTTGTAACTGAAAAAAAAAATGATTAAAATGGAAAATCTGCCCAAAAAGTTAAATTTTGAAATTATATCTCTATTTTCCATTAATTCTTGTGGAACACCTAAAGGGTGAACAAAGTTTGTAAAATCAGTTTTGAATACCTTGAGGCGTGTAGTTTCTAGAATGGGGTCATTTTTGGGTGGTTTCTATTATGTAAGCCTCGCAAAGTGACTTCAGACCTGAACTGGTCCCTAAAAATTGGGTTTTTGAAGATTTCTGAAAAATTTCAAGATTTGCTTCTAAACTTCTAAGCCTTGTAACATCCCCAAAAAATAAAATATCATTCCCAAAATGATCCAAACATGAAGTAGACATATGGGGAATGTAAAGTAATAACTATTTTTGGAGGTATTACTATGTATTATAGAAGTAAAGAAATTGAAACTTGGAAATTTGCTAATTTTTACAAATTTTTGCTAAATTTTGGTATTTTTTTTATAAATAAAATGATTTTTTTTTCTTACTTCATTTTACCAGTGTCATGAAGTACAACATGTGATGAAAAAACAATCTCAGAATAGCATTGATAAGTCAAAGCGTTTTAAAGTTATCACCACTTAAAGTGACAGTGGTCAGATTTGCAAAAAATGGCCTGGTCCTTAAAGGGGTTATCCCATCTTAGACAATGGGGGCATATCGCAAGGATATGCCCCCATTGTCTGATAGGTGCGGGTCCCACCGCTGGGACCCGCACCTACAAGGAGAACGTAGCAGAGAAAGTGGAGGAGGGCGCACTGCGCATGCGCAGCCGCCCTCCGTTCATTTCTATGGAGCCGCCGAAAATAGCCGAGCGCTGGCTCGGCTATTTCCGTCGGCCCCATAGAAATGAATGGGAGCGTTGGCCGCGCATGTGAGGTGCGCTCCCATTCACTTCAATGGGAGAGGCGGGGAGCTGTGCCTGGTGGTAGTCGGACCCTTGGAAACCCGGGTTCCTCCAGCCACAACTCTCCCCGGCTCCGTTCTCGTTGTAGGTGCGGGTCCCAGAGGTGGGACCCGCACCTATCAGACAATGGGGGCATATCCTTGCGATATGCCACCATTGTCTAAGATGGGATAACCCCTTTAAGTTGAAATAAGGCTGTGTCCTTAAGGAGTTAATCTATATACCATACTCATATATAATATACAATGCCTTGCAAAAGTATTCACCCCCCTTAAGTTCAATGTTTTGTTAATCTGAATTTTATGTGATGGATCAAAACACAATAGTCTAAGTTGGTGAAGTGAAAAATATATAAATAAAACTATTGTTTAGAAATAGAAAACACAAAATTGGCATGTGCGTATGTATTCACCCCCTGGGAAGCCCATAAAAAGCTCTGGTGCAACCAATTACCTTCAGAAGTCACATATTTAGTGAAATGATGTCACCTGTCTGCAATCTAAGGGTCACGTGATCTGTCATTACATATACACACCTTTTTTGAAAGGCCCCAGAGGCTGCAACACCTAAGCAAGAGGCATCACTAACCAAACACTGTCATGAAGACCAAGGAACTCTCCAAACAAGTAAGGGACAATGTTGTTGAGAAGTACAAGTCAGGGTTAGATTATAAAAAAATATCCAGATCTTTGATGATCCCCAGGAGTACCATCAAATCTATCATGACCAAATGGAAATAACATGGCACAACAGCAAACCTGCCAAGAGACGGCCGCCCACCAAAACGCGTTTCGACTGTAGGTCTTAATCATGACCACATTGTGTTATCACATATTCTGGTTTAAAAATCCTCTCCTTAAACCAGAACATGCGATAACACAATGTGGTCATGATTAAGACGTACAGTCGAAACGCGTAGACCTTGCCTGTCTGGTCAGCCTATGGATCTTATAATGAAGAAATAAAGAATATATATATATATATATTACACTCACCTAAAGAATTATTAGGAACACCATACTAATACGGTGTTGCTGATAGCATTCTTTAGAAATGTTGGCCCATATTGATAGGATAGCATCTTGCAGTTCCACCACATCCCAAAGATGCTCTATTGGGTTGAGATCTGGTGACTGTGGGGGCCATTTTAGTACAGTGAACTCATTGTCATGTTCAAGAAACCAATTGAAATGATTCGAGCTTTGTGACATGGTGCATTATCCTGCTGGAAGTAGCCATCAGAGGATGGGTACATGGTGGTCATGAAGGGATGGACATGGTCAGAAACAATGCTCAGGTAGACCGTGGCATTTAAACGATGGCCAATTGGCACTAAGGGCCTAAAGTATGCCCAGAAAACATCCCCCACACCATTACACCACCAGCCTGCACAGTGGTAACAAGGCATGATGGATACATGTTCTCATTCTGTTTACGCCAAATTCGGACTCTACCATTTGAATGTCTCAACAGAAATCGAGACTCATCCGACCAGGCAACATTTTTCCAGTCTTCAACAGTCCAATTTTGGTGAGCTCGTGCAAATTGTAGCCTCTTTTTCCTATTTGTAGTGGAGATGAGTGGTACCCGGTGGGGTCTTCTGCTGTTGTAGCCCATCCGCCTCAAGGTTGTGCGTGTTGTGGCTTCACAAATGCTTTGCTGCATACCTCGGTTGTAACGAGTGGTTATGTCAGTCAACGTTGCTCTTCTATCAGCTTGAATCAGTCAGCCCATTGTCCTCTGACCTCTAGCATCAACAAGGCATTTTCGCCCACAGGACTGCCGCATACTGGATGTTTTTCCCTTTTCACACCATTCTTTGTAAACCCTAGAAATGGTTGTGCGTGAAAATCCCAGTAACTGAGCAGATTGTGAAATACTCAGACCGACCCGTCTGGCACCAACAACCATGCCACGCTCAGAATTGCTTAAATCACCTTTCTTTCCCATTCTGACATTCAGTTTGGAGTTCAGGAGATTGTCTTGACCAGGACCACAACCCTACATGCATTGAAGCAACTGCCATGTGATTGGTTGACTAGATATTTGCATTAATGAGAAATAGAACAGGTGTTCCTAATAATTCTTTAGGTGAGTGTAGATATATTTATAATAAAAAAAATTAGTTTTTTTATTAAATTCTTTTTTAAATTGTGATCCCTCGGGTTAACACACAGTGATAGAATTAGCTCTGCGATGTGTGTGTGTGTGTGTGTGTGTGTATATATATATATATATATATATATATATATATATATATATATATATATATATATATATATATAATTATATATACAGTATATACTTTGTTCATTGACTGCAGGCGCTGGACGAGGACACACCCTGATATAATCCCAATCTTAATACTTTTTATTACTCACAATTGTCACATTGTACACTGCATTAAATTCAGTATTGTCGTCGTATTTCTGTTCCCTGGGTGACAAAAAGTGAAATTGAAAACCTAGCTTTAAATTATTACGAAGGTGGCACAGGATGCCTGCTCCGCACACATCCCAACCTTTATCCTGTTAATAATTGCCACTACCTCCCAAATAAATTGTGAGAGGCATTTTTACAATGCAAAAAGAATCGAACAAACATCTTTAATGTTCTTTGTTTGCTTTTTTTTTTTGCTCCTGTAAAGGCTGATTTCATGCGCTTATTTTGCTGCTCGGCACCTTACTTGCCGTACGACAATATTTCATTTTGCTCACCCCCCCACCCACCCTTCGTTCCCTCAGTTAATTAAAGTCACACTCCATCAATAGGGTTCGTGTGGCGCGGCAGCGTGATGAGCTACAAAGTGCCAAGTGTGCTTCACAAAACCTATTAATGACCCTGTGGCGCAACTCGGCACCTAGATGGTTAATTAAAAATCTGCTTCTTAAAGGGACACCATTTTGGTTGATCGGTGGCAAGCCAAATAATTAGATTTATGTAAATGTTCCTTGAAATGGTTTTTATGGGATAAAAAAAAATACTTGGCTGCTCTATAGAAGAAACTGTCACTCTTATGACTATAACTAAATGGAGTTGAGTTGCAATACCAAGTACAGCCTAAAGACAAGAGAGGTGCTGTTTCTCGAAGAAAGCAGCCATGTTTGTCTTTGTACAAAGTAAGTCTTTCAACCTCTAGTGTAGGTAGTGTACTAAATTTCCTTAAAGAGACCAGCTGTTTATGAAGACTTATCGGCAAATCTCCATGGGTACATAATTAAAGGGGTATCTCCCAAGGAAAAAGAACCATCTTGCTGGTGCCACCTTGTGAAAGTGGCTCCCTATGAGTCAAAATCTGACTTTTTAACAAGCCTTTGGACATGACAAGGAAAAATAGCCAAGGCAAAAATCCATCCGTAGACAGTTGTTTCCGGGTGTTGGGTCCTCATCTATACAGAGTAGGACTCTGGCTGGCTGAGTGGAATGCCTTGGATGCAGCTTAGGCAGTGTGGTTGGATAGGGTTGCACCAGCAATGAGGCCAGGTGAGGTGATCGCCTCAGGCAGCACCAGGTGAGGGCAAGAGAGGGACAGCTGAAGGGCCATAGACTGAGGGGAAGGGGTTAAGTGAAGAAATTGGCATTGGGGAGGGAGGGGCGCCATTTTAGTTTTTGCCTCAGGCAGCAGAAAGGCTAGGTGCACCCCTGGTGGTAGGTCTCCTTAAAGAGACCAGCCCTGTATGGAGACTTATAGGCAGGGGTGGACAGACTATAAACACTACAGGAAAAATTCCCAGTGGGCCACCAGGGCCACTTTAAATTCCAAGTCCAACCCTGTTTGTAGACAATGCTCCATGGGAAAATAAGCTACCTAAGCTGCATCCAAGGCATTGCACCCAGCCAACCAGAACCCTACTTCATACTGACGAGAGGCAAGCACCCGGAAACAGCGGTCTACGGATGGATATTTGGCTTGGCTATTTTGCCTGGTCATGTCCCAAGGCTTGTTAAAAAGTAGGCTTTTTAAAAAGATGGTTCTATTTTCTTTGGAGATTGCTCTTTGCATATTACCTCCAGTGTGATTTAGATTTTATATTGAAAATGAAATCCTACATTTGGTCCTCCTTCCCCAAATTATGTAGCCTTGTTTGCATTTATTACTAATATTATGTTTTTCTATGATGTAGGCTCTGTGGGAATAGGCTAGAACAGAGGTCACCAACCTTTGGCACTCCACCTGTTTTGAAACTACAATTCCCAACATGCTCCATTCATTTCTATGAGAGTTTTTAGAAGAGTAGAACCAGTATGCATGCTGGGAGCTGTCGTTTTACAACAGCTGGGGTGCCAGAGGTTGCTTACCCCTGGACTAGAACCACAAAAATGTAAACATTATAGTATATACCACCAACAGGAGACACATAGCCCGCCCACCAGCACAAACTGCTGAATTACTGTGTAACTCAAGAGGAGCAATCATTGGTCAGCCCACTATAAAAGGACTCGGAAATAATCAAACTGATGTAAACCTTATAAATCCCCCTTAATTAGGTTCATACATTTTCATTCTATGAATTTCCCTATAAATGGTTTAACACCCAAATATTCAAACTTTTATTTTCTCAGCTTTCGAGCTTTAGGAACTGTTCCGGAGCTTCATGCTTCCCGAAACAATACAGAGCAGGAAAAAGAGCAAACCTAGTTTAATTAACCAGAAATGGGGAGAATAGTCATGGGGGTGGTTCCCTTCTGCCTTCTACCTCCCAGTTTGGCTTGATTGAAGCTCTCTCCCTATTTGTGTAATGGTAGAGAGCTGTCAATTAAGCTATCCAAGGCAGGAGAAAACAGTGGTGGACCAAGCCTGTGACTATTTTTCCTCATTTTCGTCTCCATTTGAAAAAAAGTTCCCCTGTCATGCTTTTTTGACTAAAACCCTGTTGTTTGTGTTGCTAGGTTTTCACAATTTTTTTTTTTTCAACTTGCTTAAATTAGGGTGGGGTCCAAGAAGGGTGTGTGGCTTAAAGGGGTTGTCCACTTTCTGATTACTTGTGACGAATGTGCATGTAAAATGACTATATGGCACTTACTAATATAGTCTTTCATATTCTGTGCAGTTTTCTATATTTCATGAGCCATGTCCCCCTGTAGGCAGACCTTCTGTGTGGTCTGCATAAAGGGTCCTGTCCATAAGATGGCCACTGATGGGGTTATGTGACCAGACAAATCACTCAGGCCTTCTCCATTCTAACACACTGCAAAGTAAGCCAACAATAGTGGTTATAGAACTAGACAAAAGTTTGTGTCCTAGCACTACATTTATCATTCAGGCTCAGCCACTGTGGTAAATCTGGTGCAGGTCTAGACATCCAGTCCAAAGGTCCTTTTACACGGACCAATAATTGGGCAAATTATCGGAGTTGACCATTTGAAATAGAAACGTAATCAGTTCCAACATGTGGGTCTTTATTAAAAGAAGGACCATTTTCAAACGTCCAGTCCATATGAGAAGGTTTCTGAGATACTTCTGAACCCTTTTAGGTTGGAAGTTATGAACAATAATTCAAACCATTGATGAAAGATTGACTATAAGCCATAATAAAGGACGTTTTCCCAGTAACGCGGTCTTGAGGCTCCAGGCAATTTGTCTTTCCTAAATTAGAAAAACCTCTTGTTTTATGCGAGATTCACTTTTAAATTATATTTCAGCAGAAATAAAATATCTTAATAGCTGATTACTATATATAAGCCCTTGCCTAATGAAATGGCAGCTTTCCACTGATTACTGGAATAAGTCTGACTATGTGTCTGCAGAGTAACATATATTCAGTTTCACTCACTGGAACGCAGTCTTTTATTGACAGGACTGTTCTGGCTCACTAAAAAGTCTCAAGTAGTCAATCACTGGTTTCCTATTACATTCAGAGGCATTACTTCTCCATTATTTTAGCTTGGCATTGAGTGACTGAAATGCTACAGCTGCTGGAGAACGTTAATTTTAGGTTGATCAAATGGTACTTTTCCAATGTGAAACCCACTCTCAAGGTTACTCATTAATAACATTTACTTCAGGGAAGAGGATAGTATGGCATGGTTAATCTTGGTGTCACCATCAGCTCTTCATTGATGGAGATCTTAATTCAGTGGTCACCATATTATTACACTTTTATACCAGAACATGATATAAAAAATGGCCGTAAAATTATGCAAAGGGCAAGGGTCCACATTTGCATCATGTCTTCTGTTCTACCAAACGCATGACCATTTTTACCTAACCATTGTCTAATAAATCTTCATGGTTCGAATTGACAACTTGAATAGAGCAACATACTACGCTATTCTTGCCATTAAAAAGGCAGCAAAATCCCAGGGCAATGGACCACAATGGTGGTATGAACATTCTAGATAATATACCAAATTAAGACAGATATCTGATTGGAAAACAATCAATCAAGACAGAAGACTTTGGAACTTTGATTTTGGGGATGATTTATGAGAACAGTGTTCATGTTAAAAAGGGATTGTCCAGCGGGAGTCAACAATGACCTGGTAAGCGCTGGGGCGGCCGTTCCGGAAGTTAAGTGAGGTGATGCTTTTGTTTTGTTTTTTTATCCATTTATCCTACCGCACAACCTCTTAGTCTCGTATGACTAAGATTTAAAAAAATGTAAATCTGACATCTTATAGTACATAATAATCTCTAACTAAGATAGAACCAGCCCTGTACCTGACATGGATCCAGAGATATCCCCATTCTTTGTTCTGCAAAATTTATATCAAGTGTAAGAAGGTACAAGGAATAATCGTGGATGATAGGTACTTGTCACCGAGGTTCTTGGCATCGGTGGAGTAAGAGCTGGTTTTTATGTGTCAGCAAAAGTTGCTGTTTGACACCTTGATACTTAGTATGGCTATAATAGCTGATCCGGGATGGCTCTTACTGGGAGTAGTTAAAGTGCTGGGTGGGTGACTACTCCCCATCAGTGATGGCCAGTTCGCAGTGTTGGCCGACGAACACATGCGATTTGCCATCTTCACTCCCAAGTCTGGCGATGCAGAGGTAAGTCCTTACCTGTGCCTGCGGCGCGAGCCGGTCTGAAACACATGCGGTCACTGGGAGCAGGCAGTTCCGAGAACAGCCTTCACCGGGCTGTTCTTGGAACTGCCTGCTCCCGGTGACCGCATGTGTTTTAGACCAGCTTGCGGCGCAGGCACAGATGAAGGATGACACTGAGCATATGCGGCCATCTCAGTCAGCAGGACAAAGAAGTAAGGAAAATAACAAACAGCAGGTTGTGCTATACAGATACATTTTATTGTTTAACTCAGTGGCTATGTTAACTTTTTAATTACATGCAATTACAAAAGTATTCAGATGCAGGTGCTGGTTTGAAAACTGTAGAATAGGTTTCATGGGACAACCCTTTTAAATAAAACAAGGTAAACTATCACCCCATTTCTGCATATCAAAATACTTTTTACAATTATGGTCACCAGTAGTATAACTTGAAGGCACTTGAAGCAGGGTGGTAGGTATCATAAGGCAGCCAATGTCTCTGCTGTGGTGCCACCAGTGTGAGAATGCCCAGTCATGTTGCTTCCATTACCTTTGTTAGTGGGTGGTGAAAACCAGCGAATGACAGCAATATTGGCAAACAAGGGAAGGGGAATTGGTCTAAGGGTCTTGAAATAGGGTTGGGAGGGCAAACAAATACCGTAGTCCTTCTATCCTGGTTGGGGTCCTATTTAATTCTTGTTATGGAGCCCTCCTTTTATCTATGTAGATCCCTGCAATGAGTAATAAAAATATTATTCTAATAATGGAAAAAATAAATACTTCTAAAACGGGTGATGTAATTAGAATATGATGATATTAGAATATGAAAAAGGTCCTACATGAATGAATTGCTAAAAAAAGAAACTGTTAGATGTTGTTCTATGGCTACTAATGTTCTTCTTTGTGTCGTGCTCTAGTGATTCTACTGCAATTTTCTTGCATTCAATGGGAATAATGTGCCCTTTTCATTTATTTATCGCTGCTGTGCTATTGCAGCTCATGTCTATGGTGATGAGTATAATAGTCATTTTTATGAGAGGTTTCTGGGCAAATGGGCTTTTGTGTGTAGATATTTTTACAGAATACATGATTTAGCGGCTCACACCTCTGAGTTACAGAATATAAAGCTAATATATCATACTTGCTACTTTTTGGATGGTTTGCTCTCCATCTTTTGGGTGGAAGTCTTGAAACCATGAAGCATCTGGGACTGATCAGGTTCAACATCTGATGACCAATGTAAGTTGAAATGTATATTTTATTATGTAAGGGTGCATCTTTTGGGTTCTTTTCATATAAAAAATAAAGCAGGTATATAAATTACTTTTGCAGTAACACAGGAAAACTTTACTTAAGTCAACATATTAACAAGCTGATTAGAGACATACAAGTAGTACACTTAATGGTTGTAGTCTCTGAGGCAGAGAAGTTACATGCTCTGCAGTCCAGAGGCCCAAAAAGCAATTTTACTCGCATAGATATACAGTCCATATGCTACTACCCAAAGGACCTTCCTGCTTCAGGGACGATGTTAGACCTTCAAGTCCAAGGTGCCTAGATCGGGGTCTGCACTCACTCGAAGTTTGCAACACTTTTCCAGGGCATTACTACTCCCACTGCTCCAGTGTTCTCAGGGCCTGACACACCGACCAGGGCTTTGGCACCTGTTCCTACTGCTTCCTCTTAGGAACCCGGCACTCTGGTCATTTTTGTGATTTTGTCCTTTGTGTCTAATCTACAGTCATCTCAATTCTGGTTGCAATATCACAAGCACAATGGTAGCCCTCCAACATCACTGGCTACCCTGCCACTTGCGGCACTCTGGTTGCTTCCTCAGGCACTGTTGAGACTTGTTCCTAGCCAGGGACTCCATTTTGTCCCTTAATTCCTGTGCAGCCGCCAGCGAGGTGGGAGCCATGTTCCGAGCTGCTTTAAGGGCCTTTGACCAAGCTACAGCAGCTTATACAGTGCTCACCCACAGAATGGTGAGTGCACAGCATTCCCTGTTATCAGGTTCCTGCATACTTTACTCTGAGCGAATGTGCACTACCCCAGAAGGATTACTGCAAAGGGTTACTATTAACAGAGTTAGGGCTCATTCGCACAACCGTTGTCGGCAATTACCCGTATTGCGGCCCACAAACAGTGGGTTCCCACTATACCGGCACTGGCCGTTTGTGCACCGCATCATGGGTCCGCAATCCAGAAGGTGCCGTGCAGAACAGAGACAAGGAATCCCACTAAAACACTACTGAGTGCTTCCGTGATTTTCTGTCCTTGCCTCCGCACCACTTTTTTGTGGTGTGGCCTGTCCAATGCAGTTCGAAGACCCCATTCAAGTGAATGGGTCCTGCGTCCACATATGGCGGCCCTACGGTCAGTGCCTGTGCATTGTGGACCTGGCTGGCACATGTGTGTGTGCGAGCCCTTAATGCAATGTTTTTTTTTAGTTAGTTTTTAAATGTTTGTTCTCTACTGTATATGCACTTAATAGCACAGTATAGGCAAAGTATTATTAACAGATTGGCAAACTGTGTTAAGTTGTTAGTATGATGGAGGAAGACAGGTGTGAGAGACCGGCTTTTGTCTCTTAGCCTACAACTGCCCAGAAAGCAGCCATACTAACAAAGTACTCCAGAGAGAAGGAGATTAGAAGGTCTAGAACTCGTAAAACCCTGCACTGGATTGAGACAGTGCTGTGCAAGTGTTGTGTAGGTGTTGTGCTAGTTTACGACAGAAGGCTTAGCTGCTCTTAAAGGGAATATTGCTAAAGCATCCCCAATGCTTCGTGATGTATTGGTCACCCGTTCTGCACCCCTCATTCTGGGAACTGCAGAAGGACTTAACAAGAACCTTATTGCATTCATGGTTGCTGTCTATATGCTGTTATTGGGAGAAACACTGTAATATACTTTGGGACTGTGCCTTGCTGCTATTTGTACTGCAATCCCTATCAAAGAGAGACTTTATTTATCACAACCAACAGGCCTGATTATTATCTCCAGTACCCACCAATCCTGCCTTGGACGTGGACCCAGCCAAACATCCAACAGGCACCCCAACTAATACCAGGCAGAAGCCCCACGGCCATGGTGTGCAATGAGGGAAGAAAGGGTGCACAGGCTTAGGGAGTGGAGATTGCTGCCATGATCTGTGAATACTACCACCACCCTCAGAGCCCTGACTACCACTCCCATCCTTCACACACTTCTCCTGGGCCACTACACATGGAGGTTTCCGGTAATTGTTGATTGGTCCCACACATCGACTTGGAGGAATTTTTGTCCATTCCTCCATACATAACAGCTTCAACTCTGTTATGTTGCTGGGTTTCCTCACACGAACTGCTCTCTTTGGGTTCAACCACAACATTGTTTTGGGATTAAGGTCAGGACTTTGGCTTGGCCAGTCTCCTTGGTGACCTTGTGTGCTTCGGGTCATTACCCACAGCCACATTCTCTTGAAATTCAGCTGTCCTGATATTTTCCCTTAGAACTTGCTGGTATTATTCAGAATTAATTGTTCCATCAATAATGGCAAGCCGTCCTGGCCAAGATGCAGCAAAACAGGCCCAAACTATGATACCACCACCACCGTTTTCCACAGATAAGATGAGGTTTGTATGCTAAAATATAGTGTTTTCCTTTCTCCGAACTCAAAGATCTTTGAGATTCTTTCAGTTTCAGGTTGCAAAAACTTCAGTTTTTCTTTAAAAAAAAAAAAAAAAGTTAAAACTACCATTATAAAAGGATGAATTCTATATAATATTTTTTTTTTTTTTTAATTTTTTTTTTTACATCCCAACCCCTGTAGTTCCCTCACAATATACATAATCACCCCATAATGCTACTTAGACATCAAATGGCTCCCATAGCGCACTCCAGTATGATTAATGGCCACTATTCGTGCCCTCCACCATGATTAATGGCCCCCTTTGTGCTCCCCAGTAGGAATAATGCCCAATCTTAGTGCTCCCCAATTGAAACAATGCCCCCTCTTAGTACTTCCCAGTGGAAGTAATGTCCCCCTTGTAATAGTCCCTATTCTGTTTCTGGGGGGGAATACCTACGGCATCCACTTTAACACATGGGGACACTCGCTCTTCACTGAAGTAATCAGGACCTGACACTTAGTGTGGTGATGTCATCATGCTGGGAGCACAGGTTCTGCTGCATCTCGTGAGGAGCCAGTGTTATTTTTACTCTTAAAAGGCCAGTAAAAACGGTCCAATTGATTTTGGTTGGGTTCTGTGTGGCCATGAAAACGGACAAAATTAGGACCTGTTTTTTGATGGCCGCTATTCACTGGCCATTAAAAAAGGGCCATGTGAATACCGCCATAGACTTTAATGGGTTCTAAAAACGACCATGTGACGTCCATTACAAAAGCTGCCGTCACGTGGCCTATTTTTCACTGCCGTGTGAATGTAGCCTAAGGACTTCGGATGTAGTTTTAGGTTATGTTCATGCAGAAATCTAGAAAATATACGATCCTTTTATTTTCCCATCAACATAATCTCATCTGGCCTCGCACCTCATTACAGAACTCTGGATGGCATGTGCTTGGCGAGATATTAAGACTAGGCCTGTAAATCCCTTTCATAAACTATGAGCAGTCTGATTTTGTGCTTTACAGCTGAGACATTGACAGTCTGCCACTCAGCTCCTGACAGGCTGTCTATGCCACACTCAATTTTAGGTTAAGCCTAACCCATACACTTGTAGCTTTCTTCTAACTCACAGCGACAGGCCAGATCTTGCATATTCTATGGCAACCTCAATTGCCGTCAGGCTTTGCTGATGCAAATTGACAACCTATGTTTTATCACTCACTGTCAGATGGCGGATGGCAAAGCCTCCTTGACTCACTATCGGGCTGTTAAATGTACTCGCTAGCAAGCATTATGTGACTTTCTATTTGTTAGCAGGGCCTTGCGGTCTGATTGCTACGTAAAAAAATTATCCTTTTAGATTATGCATTCTATAAAATATGTGGAATTTATGAACCTAGACTTAGAGCCCTTTTACATGGGCCGAGGATCGGGCAAAATATGGAGAACAATTGTTGGTACATATGGGGCCTCTCCCAAAAACTGGCCTGTGTAAAGGTGCAGCGGTTCATTTGTCAACAGATTACATCAGTGGTATAGCTAGAAATGACTGGGCCCCACAGTGAATTTTTAAAATTAAACGGGGACCCTCTCAGCAACTTCTTTACAACCCCCTCTTCTCGTGCAACCCCCCCACTCCTGTGGCTAGTCAAGATCTCGCTCTCAGATAGGCCCGGCAGCTGCTCCGTCCGTTTCCTTAAGTGTCAGTGTGTATAATGTAATTTCATAATACTGTTGAGACGGCCCTGACAAAAAAAATCTTTTAGTCCTCCTCCTGGGTGGGCCCCTTCTGAAATCGGGCCCCAAAACAGCACCTTCCCCATAGCTATACCCCTGGATGACATCTTTTTTGCTCCACCTAAAATCATGGATTGTCTGCAGCATATGGCCCTGTGAAAACGGGGACTGTGCTGGCAAAAATATTCAAAGTGAATGGGGGGAGGAACAATCGTAATAATGCTAATTCATCCCCCATTTGTTTAGCATCAGCTGTGTGAAAGGCCCTAACATTTTATGAAGAATTGAAGTCTTAGATATAGTCTAGGATTTGAAAGTTACTGTTTCAGATGATCCATTCCAAAGTATTTAATCAGCCTTGAAGAGAGCCTCAAAAATTGTCACCTTTTTGTTACGAAAAATATTTCCAATCCACTCTTTACAGGGGCTGTCCTGCAAAAAATATTCAACAGTTTTCAAATCAGCACCTGGATCTGAAAACTGGTGTAATTACATGTAATAAAAATTTTAGATTTCACTGAATAACTCGGTGGCTATACGATCTGTAGAGCGCCACCTGCTGTTTGTTCTTTTTCTACTTTTTCTGTCCACCACACTGAGGTAGACGCACATGCTGAGTTAAATCGTTCAACTGCCACTAGCTGCAGCAGAAAGGACACACTCCCCCCACTGAGTTGCCAGTTTGAAACAAATCTATCGGGGCAATTGGAGCAATGAATGGGGAGATCTCTGGATCCATGTGAGGTGCAGGGCTGGTTCTAGCATCGTTAGAAAGAGATTGTCATGTACTATCCGATCTCTAATTTAAATTTTTTTACATTATTCATGGGATGACCCCTTAAAAGAAAAACGAATACAAGGAAAGCAAGGATTAATAAAATACAGCAATGTATTTGATCTGAGACAGCAGCCACATGAAGAAAAGGTATGCAGTTTGAACTGTTAAAGCTGGTACCAGCTGCTTATTTTATGTTCTACACCTGGATATAGAGATGACGGAAAATTAAATATGTTGTGTATTATCCCCTTAACTCAGGGGTGTAATTATAGGGACTGCATAGGTAGCAGTCGCACCCCAGCGCTGGAGCCTGGGAAGGCTTAACAGCCCCTCTGCCACGTAAGAAGACGCCGGTATTATAAATGGCATATGCTAGGTGGAGGCCCTGTTATAGATTTTGCATTAGGGCCCAGGAGCTTAAAGGGAACCTGTCACCAGGATTTTGTGTATAGAGCTGAGGACATGGGCTGCTAGATGACGGCTAGCACATCCGCAATACCCAGTCCCCATAGCTCTGTGTGCTTTTATTGTGGAAAAAAAATGATATGATACATATGCAAATTAACCTGAGATGAGTCCTGTCTCTGACTCATCCCATATACAGGACTCATCTCAGGGTAATTTGCATACGTATCAAATCGTTTTTTTTACACAATAAAAGCACACAGAGCTCTGGGGACTGGGTATTGCGGATGTGCTAGCGGCCATCTAGCAACCCATGTCCTCAGCTCTATGCACAACATCCCGGTGACAGGTTCCCTTTAAAGTTACACCCTTTACACTCTTACCAGACCATAAACTTTAATTTTTGTCAATTAAAACTAGATATTGACACGCTTTCTTTTTTTCCTAATCTGCTTTTATTGTAGATATTTTATTCTACTTTCTTACCAGGATTATGGGAGCCGCCATCTTACCTGAACTGTTCTTAACAGCTTGCCAACAGTCCTGCGAAAGTGGGCATTTTGGGGTGTTCCTGGGTGATCCAAGAGGGCGAACATAAATGTCTCGAATTTCATTTTTACAAGCAGCTCACATGGGCCATAGACACAATAGGAGATTAGTTTAGGGGAGGCTCACTCTTTGTTATTATGGTTTGGTGCTCTTGTCTATTTGGATCACATTCTCCAAAAATAGAGATGCGCAGCAACTAGTTATTAGACAGGAACTCAACCAACTGGAATCATATAGAATTCTCATTAAGAATAAAACATTTTTAATATAATTAAAATAGTCAATGAAAATCAAAATGATAAAATAATAAAACTAAGTGCAATAGATTGCCCATAAAATAATGGAAGTCCAAATGGTACCGATCCGTGTGGTTTATTGATCGTGTGGCATATCACTTGGATTGTCACCGGAACAATAACAGGGATCAGTATCTCAGGTAAGTTAAGAAAAATAGAATAAAACAATGGTGACACTCAGTGCACATGTATAATCATAAATCGAGTTTGAATACCCTTCTAATATTTGCAGTAACAATTGGTGCATGTATAAGTTCGCAGAAACTATCAAATAAAATTGTGTTGAATTTCATGCAGATGATATAGAGTCCTGAGACAAACAGTATCTGGTATAAGGTCCTAAAAAGGGGGGTCAAAGTTGGTCCAACTTTGACATATATGGTGGAATTAAAGGAACTTCCAATTATTCATTTCTTCCTAAGGGGCGCTCTTTGTTGGCACTATTCAATACAATAAAGTACAATTGGGAACGCATTTATTCCTTCATAATGTTTTCTGTTATTTATTTCCCTTAATATTCACTGTTTGATTATGTAGTTCCAGGTGATGGTATAATCAACATACGGTAGTGTTCACTGTTTAGTTGCACAATCCAATATGATGATATAATAATAAGGGAGTAATGGTTTCGTTGATTCAAGAGTCCGTACTCACTGTTTGAACAGGGCGGTATTCCACTAGTGGCGTCCCACGTAGCTATTGATAGTGTGTGCTTACCTCCGTTCATGCAGTGTTTAACTTGGGAGATAAAGTATCACCGATGGGAGCGGGTACATATGGCTGGAGTGTATGGATAGCGTGCGCTGGGCGTCCCACGTGTCTTTGGGATTTCGCTCGGCGTCCCACGTGTCTTTGGGATTTCGCTCGACGTCCCACGTGTCTTTGGGATTTCGCTCGGTGTCCCACGTGTCTTTGGGATTTCGCTCGGTGTCCCACGTGTCTTTGGGATTTCGCTCGGCGTCCCACGTGTCTTTGAGAATTCACTGTCTTCTATTTCCACAATCACGCGGTAGCTGTGTCTATCTCCAGTCAGCAGATAAAAGACTGGGTGAATTCCCAAAGACACATGCAAAGCGTTTTAATGCGTTTTGCACGCGCGTGAGAAAAATCTGCATGTTTGGTACCCAGACCCGAACCCGGATTTCTTCACAGAAGTTCGGGTTTGGGATCGGTGTTGTGTAGATTTTAATTTTTTCCCTTATAACATGGATATAAGGGAAAATAATAGCATTCTTAATACAGAATGCTTAGTAAAATGTCCATTGAGGGGTTAAAAATAGTAAACAAATTTAACTCACCCCATCCACTTGATCGCGTAACGGATCTCCTCTTCTTTCTACTTTCTTCAGGATCTAGCTAAAGGACCTTTGATGACGTCACTGCGCTCATTACATGGTCCATCACATGATCCATTACCATGGTGATAGGACCATGTGATGAGCGCAGTGACGTCACCACAGGTCCTTTTTATCAAAAAAGAAAGAAGACATGCCAGGCTGAGCGTTCAAGTGGATTAAGGTGAGTTTATTAATATTATTATTATTTTTTTTTTTAAGCCCCTCCAGCACTATTGTACGTATGCATTCTGTATTAAGAATGCTATTATTTTCCCTTATAACCATATTATAAGGGAAAATAATAATGATCGGGTCTCCTAGCAACCATGCGTGAAAATCGCACCGCATCCGCACTTGTTTGTGGATGCTTGCGATTTGCACGCAGCCCCATTCACTAATATGGGACCAGCGTTGCGTGAAAAACGCACAATATAGAGCTTACTGTGATTTTCATGCAACGCACAAGTGATGCGTGAAAATCACCGCTCATGTACACAGCCCCATTAGAAGTGAATGGGTCCGGATTCAGTGCGGGTGCAATGCGTTCACCTTACGCATTGCACCCGCACGGAATTCTACCCTGTGTGAAAGGGGCCTAAGGGTATGTTCATAGTTGCAGGCTCTTCCGGTAGCCTGTTCAGACATAAATGCCTGCTGTCAGCCGGACAAAATATTCTGCATGTGTAGCGGCCTCCTGAGTAGCTGAGGTAGAGGATAGGAGTGGTAGTGGCCCTGCTAGAGTGTTGTGTCACAGTGAACTCCCTCAGGCAGTTGCTCCCTGGGGATCGGTGCAATGGAAATGTAGTACTGAAGTACTCAGAGTTCAACTTAACAAAGTCCTTTTTATTAAGTGCAATGTAGAACTTGAAATAAGCACAGTAGTAGCAGGCATTAAAGGGAACGTGTCATCAGAAAATGACCTATTCTTTAAATCCTGTTTTTATGTTAAACACTTAAAAAAAAAAAAAAAAAAAAAAATTTAAACAAATAACATAAAATCTTGCAGTTTTCTCACTGGCCACTAATCCTAATAGGCGTGACTTCTTGGTCTGTACAGATCACTTTACTGCAGTTATCTGGTTAAAGAGCTGAACCAGGACATACCTCCATTTTTACCCAGGCAGCCCCCCTGACTTGAGCATCAGAGCCAGTAAAACGGCTAGGGCAGCGCTAAAGCCCGCCCATCAGAGCCAGTGACATCACCGAACACACTGCCGGGCAGAAGCTTCCGCCTGGCAGTGTGTGACTGTAAACAAAATGGATAAAAAAATCTGTAATGAGAAAATAAAAGATAAAAAAAAATTGTAACTATCTGGTTTTAACTGGCAGATAAAATTTTGGTGACATGTTTCCTTTAAGTGCAGTTCTTCTCTGGCAGGCAAACATATGGAGGCAGGTTGGTTGGTAGAAATTCAGCCCTTGGTGATACAGGCCTAATAGTTTGGTAGTGGGTGACTTGGCTATAGTCCCTCACCTTACAGCAGTGTCTGTAGATGCAGGTGTTGCAGGTCACTGCTGGCTGAACTCTCAAGGCTTTACTTGATGATGAAATGGAGTGTTCCATGGAGAGTTTGGTGACAGATGCAGGAGCACTGTGTACCATATATCGATCGGCACAACGGTAGGTTTGGAGTGTCGGTGCGCGTATCCCAGCGTCCCGTGGAGATAGCAAAAGGAGGATCGGCACTCGCTGTTGGTATATAATATTGCTCTGTTTATTGCCACATAATAGTGACGCGTTTTCGGCACACTGTGTGCCTTTCTCAAACTGTGAATATACAAGCAATCTTATGCCATTTAAATAGCCCGCCAAATCACAGTAATTACGTCCAGTTACCATGACAACCAAATAAACCAAAAAAACGGAGTGCACATGTGATTACCAAAATTAGTAAGTCCATAAAGAACATTGTTACTCCAAGAATGGGTAATGCATAATCAATAATTCAGGCCAAGTCCGCCGTAGAAAGAATAAATATATAATTGGTGACATGATTATAAAAAACTATTTAATGCATAGTCACGATTGAGTCCTCTAGGCTCCAATGTCTGGAGTCGGTGAATCCAGTAAGCCTCCCTTTTGAGCAGAAGTTTGTTCCTATCTCCTCCTCTGCGTGGCTGTGAGACACTATCAATGATTTGAAAGCGTAATTGCGCAATTGTGTGTTTCTGCAAATGGAAGTGATATGGTACGGGTAACATTACATTTCCTTTTCTTATGGCGGACTTATGTTTAGAAAATCTGTCCTTCATTCTGGCGGATGTCTCTCCCACATATAGTAAGCCACAAGGGCATTTCAAGATGTATAGGATGAATTGACTATTACATGTGAATGCACCTCGTATGGGTATCCTCTCTCCTGTATGTGGGTGAGTGAGATGTGTACCCCTTATCACACTGGAGCAGTCTATACAACTTAGGCCTCATGCACACGACAGTATTTTTTTGCGGTCCGCAAAAAGGGGTTCCGTTCCGTGATTTATTTCAGTTTTTGTTTCCGTGTGTCTTCCTTTATTTTTGGAGGATCACCAGACATGAAGGAAAGTAAAAAAAAAAATCTAAGTCTAGTTTGCCATGCAAATGATAGGAAAAAAACGGACGCGTATGACAATCTTGTGTGCCTCCGTGTTTTTTCACGGGCCCATTGACTTGAATTGGTCTGCGAACCGTTGTCCGTGAAAAAAATGGGACAGGTCATATTTTTTTCACAGACTGGAAACACGGATCACTGATGCAGATGACAAACGGTGCATTAGCCGAGCTTTCCACGGACCTATTGAAAGTCAATGAGTCCGCAGAAAATCACGGAAAACGGAACAACGGACACGGGACACAACAACGGTCGTGTGCATGAGGCCTAAAACAAGGAAAAGTACCTTGTCTTGGAGCAGAAAGCGTGCTTTGTCTGGATAACCCTCTATTACTCCCAATGTCAGCGCAAATTATTTTGCTATTGGCTCTTTTGTAACAGGAGCACTGGCAATGTGCTTCCTGCCCACACTGAGGCTCCTTTGCAACTCCCCCTCCTGGCAGGAAGTAGGACCAGCCCATAACTACCAAGAGGGGAGGAACAGGGTGGTTACGGCTAGGAACAAACTGTAAAATACAAAGCATAACAACAAACAATTTGTAGCACCCCGAAGTCTGGGGTACTACCGATGCGCAGGTATTTATCTGTCTAAAACCCAACATTTAGCGAATGGATCACCACCAGATCCCCATTGACTATAATGGTAGAATCCGGCAATGCCGGATCCAATGAACTCCGGCAGGCTGTTCCCTGGTCCCCTGGTGGACCAACCTATCAGATCTGAAACTACAACTGTACCCTAACCAGGAGGGCACCTAGCCTTTCTGCTGCCTGAGGCGAAAACTGAAACGGTGCCCCCTCATGCCAATTTCTTAACCTAACCCCTTGTTTCACAATTAAAAGCACTCATTGCCCATGGCCCTTCCACTGCCCCCCTCTCGCCTCTACCTGGTGCTACCTGAGCCTCACCTGGCCTCATTGGTGGTGCACCCCTAGAGCCTATCCAGTGCACCCCTAGAGCACTTCACTGGCCTCCTTTTTATAAAAGTCAAGGATCCTCCACTATTAGGTAGAACAGAGCTGATTGTAGAGTGAAGTGTAGGAGATTCGGTGGCCTGGAAACAAGTCTTGGTTTGGCTCATGTGTCCTCCGTCATATCAGGAACATCTTGCTTAACTTCATTTGCGACAAAATGAATAGGATAATGACATGATAACTGCCTTAAAGTTTGGCAGGTCAGTGATTCACAAAGAACAAGATGGAAAGTTCTGTTCTAGAATTTAAAGGATGCATCTGCATTTAACCATTTTGCTGCTGCAGAAAAGATGAATGCAGCTAGCAGGTAGATGGTCTCCACAACGCAGCCTCCATCGGGCGGGGTGAATGGCTTATTGTATTTTTCTGGGAGTGATTTTATCAATGTCGTTAGAACATTCATTGAAGTAAGTGAGAAATCCATCACCCGCTGACAGCTCCCTGCTCACTAATGGCTGTTAGATGGTAATCATTTTAATATGGTTTTTATTTCACTTAATTTCATATGTGCCTGACAAAAGGTCCTGTATCATCGGGGCGCTGTGTGGAGCCGCTAATAGTCTCCTGTGATGCTCCATTACGTCTGGAGTCACTAAAAAGACACTGAGGATGGAGATTTGAGCGAGAAGTATACAGCCGAACTGAGGCTGGTAGATCCACGGAGGAGACGTCCAGCAAGGGTTAAACAATATGTAATCTGTGGTGGATTATAATCTGAAGAAAAATAACGGAGCATGCACAAGACCCCTGTATATAGTGTGTTCAAAGGCAGGACTTCGATATTGCATGCAGGGCACAACACTCGCTCATGTAGACATTTTGCATTGACTAGGTATATGCATAGAAGGCAATTAAAGGGATTGTCCAGAAAAAACATGGCTAATTGCTTCCAGACACCTGTCCATTGATTGCATCTAATATTGCAGCTCCAGGAAAATGAATACACCTGAGCTGCAATACCACAAACAACCTGTGGACAGGTGTGGTGCTATTTTGGGCCGAAAACAACTATGGGGGTCATTTACCATCAGCTATACGCCAGTTTTCTGGCGTATATCTGTTGCATATTGCGGCGCAAAGGTTGCGCCACAATCTGCAACTTTTCCCTACTCCCTACAGGGAAGGGGACCCTCATTTATCCTTTTCTACGCCTGTTTTAGGCTTAGAAAATGGTCTAAGTTTTAGACCGGAGGTGGATGCGCCAAAGTTATTTAGAGGCCGGTCTAAAACGTCAGTCTTAATAAATTACCCCCTATGTTTTTCTAATTGGGTGTTAACTCTTTTATCATAGCTCATCCATATTGCATTATAAATAACATAATAAATAACTGAGCATGCATAACACTTCAATTTATTCAAAGTAGGACTCTATAACCCAGTTTGGTGGTTGGGGGGGGCATGCTACCCCATGCAGATTTTTTGAGTTGGTCAAGTTTTTGGATAGAGATATTGCATCTATAGAGTCTCAATGGAGGATGAGCTAATGAGGAGTGAAGCTTTAAAGTAGTACCTCCAGCTATCTCCCACCCAACCGGGCATCAGGGGTGAAAAGAAACTACTGCTGTGCAACTGTACAAGGCCCAGAGAATATTGTGCACGGGTTCTATTATCTGGAATAGAATGCAAGCGTTACCATTTCCTGGGCGTCATACGGTTCCCAACTGCAATGTCCAGTGTTGACTTCTCTCTATCTTAGGTTGGATGGGAGATCACTCCTGGAGGTACAATTTAATAGATGGTATAATAGTAAAAATATTGCTATATGCAACCAATTGCTAAAAGGGGAAATCCAACGAAAAATAGTTTTCTGGTGTAATAGGTATATAATGTGTCGTAAGATCAAATTGGTGGAATTTGTGAGCTCAGACCAACTGTGAACTGCAAAGTGCGTGGGCTTTGCGTGCAATATTTTTCGGTATATAGTAGGTTAGAGCTCATAGATTCCATAGATGTGATCCTCCTCACACACATTTATGACCCTTCTACAGTTCTTTTTTACTCAGGACTATAATTAGACATCTACGAGAGCAAAGGCTTTGCCATTGGCATGAGGCGGTTAGGTACTCTTCACTATATGTATTCTAGATATGCTGCTTAAGGCCTCATGCACATGGTTGTGCTATGGAATTGTGTTGTATGAATCACAAATACTTAAATACTTGGCACATAGCCTACTATGGGTGTAATCTGTATCTCCAGTTTTTTTGTATGTAGGCACACTGGGTGGCATGCATCATCAGACGCTGTTCTAGAAAGCACTGCTTCTAAGACAGTATACAGTGTCCTTCTAAGCCTGGAGTGCCTACAGGCCCATAATTGGATTTCTGCTACTCAAGTTCCAAAAAGTTTTCTGATCCAAGAGCATTGATATGTCTACATGAATATATGAAGTTCAAGCATTGAAACAATTTATTCTGGAAAATGGTATGGATTGGATGAATAGATACTGAATCTGGTAAAGTGGCCAGTCAAATCTGAGTCAACTGCACATGTGTGAAGGAAGTTGGGAGTATTATACATGAGAACAACTAGACAAGAAGAGATTGGTTGGGAAAGCAGTTGACATGGAGAAATTTAAGAATGTCCATCCAACAGCTATCATGTTGAACTTCAAGGAGTGAGTAAGGTGCATTCTGAAACCATGGGCACCAAAAGAACTTGTCCTGCCCCTACCATAAATAAAAAATGAAATGACAGATAGTGGGTCTTGGACCTGTACAGGTTGCACCCTCTACTGTACGACCACACAGGTGCCGTTCTTATGATGTCGGGGACGTGGCCGTGCTATGATCAAGAACCACACAGCTCAATCGGCCACAGGGGTTCTTTATTGCAGCACGCCCACATCCCAAACACCATAAGACTGTGCCCCGTGTGGTTTTACACGTAGAAGTAAAAGGTGCAACCTGTACTGGTCCAAGAGCCACCATCTTTCATTTACTTTTTATTTATGGTAGAGGCAGGACGATCCCCTAATACATTTTATGGAATCTCCTATTTCGGCTTGCCTATTACCAGCTATGCACAACTGAATCAGGTTAAAGTGGCTAGTACCCTATTTTTAAACTTTTGCAGAGTTAAAATTTTATTTTACTGGCAAAATAATACAATAACTTGTCTCACACATTCACCAGCCCCTCTGATCCAACTCCGCTACTCCATCCTGGTCCCAAGGCTGCAGCCGGTAACATAGTGTTGTGGCTGCAGTGTTGACATCCTGTATACTGCTGCAGCCAATTACTAACCTCAGCCTTGGTTTCGGGCCATGAACAGATGAGGCCAGTAATTGGCTAAAGTGGTATAAGGGAAATCGCAGATGCCACCACAATAATATGTCACTCACTGCAGCCCTGGGACTAGGAAAGAGCAGCAGCGTTGAATCGAAGGGGACTGGTGAATGTGTGAGGCAAGGTATTTTATGGTTTTACCGGCAGTAATAAAATTTTAACTCGCACAACACTTTAATTTCCCCTACTATAAGATTTTTAAAGAAAACTCTAGGTTCTAGTACATAAATGAACATGAGAAGTACAAAACTCCCTGAAGCTCTTTTTTAGGGTCGCACTAATTGCTTGAAATTGTTTTATTATTTACTTCACATAACCATAGAAATTGAAAGACTAAAATAAAGGCAGAAAGTTAGTAAAAATGTAAAATTCATATGCTAGGGAGTAAAAACTTCTTAAAAATATGTTGCCCCCCTTTAAGCCAAAGTGGACTTGAGTCACTCATATATTATGCATGAATGACCTTAGCCCTTCAGGGTGTCAGGAGCTAGACCTACAGTATGACAGTACACTGCTTGCCATGGTACTCCTGTCTTAAAGGAAATTTGTCACCTCCCAATGTACTATTATGTACAGTAATACGTTCATAGTATTGCTGCCCGTGACTCAGGATCGCTAATTAATCTGTTTATACCTCCCCCCCACCCCACACTGTGCCGCCACGAACTGCCACTAGAATAGTCTGAGAGGACTTATGGGCTTCTGTGTGAGCTCAGAAGTCCTGTCAATGTATTCTAGCAGCAGTACCAAAATTAAGATAATTAATAAGAAAAGTAAGTGTCCTCCTGACCTGAATCTCTTGATAAGAAGCTGCTTGCTGTATATGACACTTGCCCCTAATGCTCTAACAACCCTTAGGTTAGGTGGTATCCTGTACTGAAATTTTTAGGATACTTCTTCCTTGGGCAAGGACAAAGGAATTAGGTCATCAATATCATAGGGTGGGGGGGGGTGACACTTGGAACCCCCACAATAAGCTTTTTGGAGCAGCCATTGGCCCCAGCAATTATGCAGTGCAGCCGGAAATGGAAAGCTCCATCCATTGTGTAGTGCATGGGAGTGGAGCTGCAGAACCAGGTTTGGGCCTGCAGCTCCACTCCCATGCAAGTGAAAGCGAGTTGAGTTTCAGTATGCTGGCAACGGAAACTACACAGTGGACGGAGCTTTCTACTGTACTTCTGGCTTTCACCCTGTGTATAGTTTCTTGTGCCTGCCCAAAACAGCTGATCAGTGGGGGTGTTAGCTTTGAGGTCACTAGTATCAAAGCCCTGGAAAACCCTTTAAATTTCATGACTGGTCTAACCTTTTTTATTTTTTTTCATTATGATTATCCCAGTGTTGACATCCAGTCAGATGCAGTCAGAAGTACCGTAATGTTCTGCCCAGCAGGGTTAGAATATAATTTTAGCTCCTAAGCCAGAGCCTTGGTAATTCTGAAGTGTTTAATGTGGTTACAGCACCATCTAGCGGTGTTAAGTTGTATTAGCCTTTGTTTTTCCCGTTACAAAGACTACTGCATTGTGGGTGGTGCACTGCATTGTGGGAGTCAAAAGCATCCTGGAAAAAAGAAGTCTCCAGTCCCCAGGACACATCAGCAGAGCTGTCCTTTTGCATATCTCCTTTTCAAACTCCACCATTCCTTGTAAAAGCATATCTGGTGAGAGATCTACCTTTTGTTTCAGGGACACATGTTATGCAGAGCTGTTCAGCTAGTTCTAATTGTTACTCAGGGAGTTATTACTACTGTTAGCTAGACATATAATCTTATGTATAGGCAGACATTTTACCATGTTCTTCAGTGTTAATGCAAATGTTGTAGTACATGCTATCTATCCTTTATACTTATACATGCTATTTGTATTCTTGTAGTTTTACCAAAAAATGCTGTTTTACCAATAAACAAGTTAGACTACAAAGAACAGTCCTCTTATTTGGAAGACAGGAATGATTTATGCTGAATGACAGAGCTGCACACTGTGTGAACGTGTATAAAGACAGAACACTTTAAATTTGGATGCAATATGATCTTTAGAAATCAGTACCAGGCAGCTGCCGCCAAGACAAACAAATCATGGTATGCACCAAAAGGGACCTAAATTCACATGGTGAGAACATAAGTACAAGTAAGGCTACTTTCACACTAGCGTTCGATCGGATCCGTTCTGAACGGATCCGCTCATATTAATGCAGACGGTGGCTCCGTTCAGAACGGATCCGTTTGCATTACCATGAACAAAAAAAAAATAAAAAATTTTTTTTTTGTTCATGATAGTGCAAACGGATCCGTTTTGACTTTACATTGAAAGTCAATGGGGGACGGATCCGTTTGAAAATTGAGCCATACTGTGTCATCTTCAAACGGATCCGTCCCCATTGACTTACATTGTAGGTCTGGACGGATCCGTTTGCCTCCGCACGGCCAGGCGGACACCCGAACGCTGCAAGCAGCGTTCAGGTGTCCGCCTGCTGAGCGGAGCGGAGGACAGACGGAGCCATACTGATGCATTCTGAGCGGATCCGTATCCACTCAGAATGCATTAGGGCTGGACGGATCAGTTCGGGGCCGCTTGTGAGAGCCTTCAAACGGAACTCACAAGCGGAGCCCCGAACGCAAGTGTGAAAGTAGCCTTACTTACTATTTTATACAAATATCAGCTGTAGTGCTCAAGAGTGTTAAAGTCCCACGATTAAGGTAAAAAAAACGAAAATCAAACATCGAAAAGTATATGACAAATTCTAACAAAGGTAGAACTAGTCCTGTACATCCTATGGATCCAGAGCTCTCCATTCATTGCCCCAATTGTTCTACTAGATTCTCTGGCTTGTGGAAGTTGAAGGATGTATCTGTGGATATGCGTCTAACTCAGCGAGGTGTACAGAGAAATAAGAAAAACAAAAAACAGCAGGTGGTGCTGTAGAGATATATTTTATTAAATAATTCAATGTCTATACAAAATTTTAAATTATATGCAGTTACAAATGTCTTCATATCCTAGTGCAGGTTTCAAAAAAGTTTAATATTTTTTGTGTGAAAACAGTTAGTGGTGCACAGTCTGTTATATTGTTATGATGCAACATCTGGTTAAAAGCATAAGCAAAGTGATTGGACTGATGGATAAAAATTGGATTTCTAGCTTTGCCCGCAAAGACTGGAAGGTCATCGTTACCTCTGCTAAGTTTTATTATTTGGATGTGAGAGAGGAACAACAGGATAAAATATGGCTGGTCTCTAGGTCCAGTTTCATGCACTAGAGCATAACATGATTTTGATTAAGCTATGTCTCTATGGTCTTGGTGTCAGTTCTAGTATGGCTCTAAATATTATGCTAGATAAAATTTATTGCTTTATCAGCCCTGATGTACTTTGTATTCCTTAAGTAGCTACCTGTTTAAGGAGTTCTTGATACATGTAATCAACAGAATATTACTTATAGCTCACAATAAATCTTGATGATCCCCCAGCCTGACACATGTGCATTGCCACCGGTTCCATGCTGTGTGCATTGCTTTAACTGTATCTGTGATATGAAGGTTGTAGTATTAACAAATTGGAACATATCTATTGTAGAAATTTAAAGGGAGCTTTTCAGAAGGTATGGGCTACCCAAAGCACCACCAAGACCAGACAGTTCTGCTCATCAAGTCTCCAACGATGCTCTTATTAGTCCAAAGAGGTGCCACATTATACTAAAAAAGAACTTTGACTCCAAGCATAGTAGCAAATTAGGTCCCTGAGGTCAAGAAGGTATCAATGAAATCAAAAGCAGTCAAGGTCTCCACGCCCAAATCCTGCCCTTCCTGGTTCAATCAACATACTCGAAGACAGGGAATATCATTACAAGCTGGGGAAAAAAATCTTGTGAATGCGCTTCTGTTGTTCATATTACAGACGAGTAAACCTTTTAGGATTCGATTTGCCAAATTTTTTACTCATTCAAGTTTTATTAAAGTTTTCAGAGTAATTATTTTTTATTCAATATCATAGGATACAATCCCGTAATAAACATACAGTACAGGTGAGCACAAGTAACTTCCTGTGCTCATAATCGTAAATCATGCAACAGCATAGTCAAATACAAGTAATCAGACATAAAACATAAACATTGGTAACATGACTAGAGAGAGAAGAAAAGGGAGCATAGCTGAAAGGAAAAAGAATAAGGAAAAGAAACAAGAGACGGCATGAGGGAGAGGGAAAAAAAGAGAGAGATAAGGAGGGATACGGAACTGAATGTTTGGTTCAGAGCTGTATGTTGCGAAATGACTGAGGAGCGGAACGTGTCCCAGGGACCACAGGTTTTTATAAAACGGGGAGGAATCTAAGGGTGTCAGGGTTATTAGATCTTCCATTCGCTGGTAAAGGGTAATCTCTTCAAACCATTCCTCCAGCGAGGGTGGGGATGGGGATTTCCAGTGTCGTGGGATAACTGCTTTTGCTGTTTGAATCATATATTTTAGGAGCGATTTATTATATGTGGGAATGTTAAGATCAAGTACAAATAGTAAAAGAGATTCAGGGGATTTTGGTACAGGGATGCCCATCACCTCTCGTATTGTTTTGTGTACAGAGTTCCAAAAAGGGCGCAGGACATCCCAGCACCACCAGATATGGATCATCATACCTTCCTCCGTGTGACATCTCCAGCAGCGGTCTGACACCATAAGGAACCATCTATGGCGAAGCGTGGGCACCCTGTACCATCTGGAGATGATCTTATAACTGGGCTTTAGTGGAGATCAGGGCTTTGTGGGCTAGAAGAAAGCTCCTATTCCACTGAGAAGGGGTGATGTGTATACCCAGGTCACGCTCCCAGGCCTAACAGAAGGGGGGAGGTGTGAAGAGCGTTGGTGTATTAGTAGCTTTTATATATGGTGAAATATTCCTGAATATCTCAGACGGGGCCATGCATATCTGTGAGAGATTTCAGGATAATGTGTGGGTTTTGCGAATGGAGGAGTAAAAGTGCTGTAATTATAAGTGTTCAAAAGAGTTTTGTGCTGAAGTGTTTGGGATCTCCAACAGTAGGGATAAAGGCTTCAGGGAAGATCCTGAGAGAACATGGCAGAACCTGAGAGGGCGTATTTTCGTGCCTTGTAAAAAAGACTTAGAGTGTCCTGGGGGGAAGTACGAGTGATCAGTGACTGGGACGAGGGGGCCCTTAGGGTCGATAAGAGGGGTGTGTCGGTTAATGGATGCTAGTATCGCAAAAGTATGGTGGGCCGTGAAGGACAGCTTAGGAGAGGTAGAATGTGAGGTGCCTATGAGCCATGGGAGTACCGTCCGAGCACAAGAGGAAGAGTCTTTCGCTATGTGTACCCAGGACTTAGAGGTGTCAGTACGCAACATGTCTACAATCCTAGCATAGGCGGTAGAATGGTAGTATAGAGACCAGACAAATTTTGTGAAGCATTGGCGCATTTGGGACCAGAACATTGACAGTATGCGGAAGGGGGTGGTCTGCAGGAGGTAGAGTCATTTCGGTAATAGGTTCATCTTTAAGATGCTGATTCTACCAAACCAAGAGAAGTCCCCACGGTACCAGGAGTCCAAATCTTTTTGGAATTGTTGAAGAAGAGAGGAGAAGTTTAATCTAAAGAGTTGTGATAGGTCAGCAGTAATTCTTTTACCCAAGTATGTAATCATGTTTGATTGCCAGACAAAAGGAAAGGAGGCTTTGAGAGAGGAGACCAAGGGGTCGGGTAGGGAAACATTTAAGGCTTCAGACTTGGTCATGTTGATCTTAAAGTTAGCCCAATCACCAAAGTGAGAGATCTCATGGCAGCAAAGATGGTAAGGAAATGCGAGGATTGGTTATATAGAGCAGGAGATAATCTGCAAAAGCCGCGCATTTGTATTCGTGACCTCCTATTTTTACTCCTGAGATGTCCTGGATTGTTACAGATGGAGGATATAAGGTGTTCCATAACCAAGACCTAAAGCAGGACAGACAATGGACAGCCTTGACGCGTACCATTATGAATAGGGAAGGGAGAGGGTGCCATTGACTTTGACTCGCGCTGAGGGTTGTTGGTACAAGCTGAGGATCTTTGATAAAAATCCTGGACCTATTCCTGCATGATAGAGGGCAGAGCGGATAGAGTTCCAAGAAATATGGTCGAAGGACTTTTTCAGTGTCTAGGGACAGAATCGTGAGAGGGATGTTTCTTGTTTTTGCATGATGGATAATATCCAGTGTTTTCAGGATGTTGTCATGAGCCTCCCATCCCGGCACGAATCCTACCTGGTCAGGGTGGATAAGTGAGGGTAAATAGATGTTCAGTCTATTAGGCAAATATTTTAAGATCTACATTTAGGAGGGAAATAGGCCGATAGCTGGCACATAAGTGTGGGTCTTTACCAGGCTTAGGGACAACTACAACATGGGCCTCAGTGGTCTGTGCCAGGAAGGGAAGCTCACGAGACACTGTATTAAAGACCCGGAGCAAGAAGAGGGAGATGGAAGTAGAGAGCGACTTGTAAAACCTAGCTGTAAACCCGTCAGGGCCTGAACTTTTGCCCCCCAGTAAGGATTTGAGAACCGTTTGGAGTTCAGTCTCCGTTCTGGTTGCCCTAGGTCAGAACGAAGAGGTTATAAAGCTCAGAGTAGTAGTGATAGGAAGAGGCAACATCCCCTGAGGTATGGCCTATGTGATCTTTAGCATTTTTGATAGCGGGGATGTGGGAGGTAACCAGTTTCCCCCTGAGAACTCTTGCCAGCATACAACCACTCTTGTTGCTATATTCATAAAATTTACTACAGCATAGTTGGATCAGGAAGTCCTCAAATGATGGGGTTAGGTGGGGATCCTCGTCTGTGACCAAGTGGTCGATCCAGGAGTCTCGGCGCAAACTAGTCTGGGAAGGATGAGGTCATCCTGATGATGCAGAAGCAGATAAAAGAATAGAGGGCGAAGGACCCACGTCGACCGGTGGCAGATCCAGTTGTTGAAGGAATTGTGGTAGGTCCATGGGGTTGTGGAGAGCAGCAACATGTCCTTTGGGGCCCGCAAAAAGGGCAAACGGATAGCCCCAGCGGTAAAGAATTCCACAATCTCTGAGTAGGTCAGTAGAGACGTAGCGCAGCCCGCTGTGACAGAGTATGATGAGAGAGGTCTTGCAGCAACATGATGGGGGACCCTTCGTAGGACAGGGAGGTGGATTGTCGAGCTTTATTCAGGATTTGTTCCTTAATTGCGTAAAAGTGGATTCTGTAAATGGCCTCCCTTAGTGTAGCGCCATCTGGGTTAGGAGGTCTGAGGCCTTGGTGGGCTCTATCAATTTCTATGTGAATCCCTGGCGGGTGGTGGCCTAAGATGACCTCTAATTCGTATATTGTTGCAGCGACTGCGGTTCTCTACATCGTCTAGGTGTGGTTTTAAGACCTAGTTGTGCATCGTGAGTTTGAGTCTTATCTTGTTAGGCTTTAACAGTCGCAGACAGGGTTTCTTGGTCTTGTGTGACAGAGTTGACTCTCGTGTCGATTGTGGCCAGCTCTGAGCGAATCTGGGAAAATTCCTGCTTACATTCTTTTAAGATGCTGGTAGCAAAACTGGACAGGTCTGCCTTCGAGGGTAGCGAGCAGATTAGGGTACGCAAGTCTGCCATAGTGAGCGGTCTAGAGTCAGCGTCAAATAAATCTTCAGAAGATGAGTCTTAAAGCAGGATGCAAGGGAGACCCTTGGGGTGGTATGGCTGCAGGATCGATCACGGTCTTGAGATCAGGTGGCACCGATCCATGCATCTGTGGGTGGGATCCATCCCATGAGGAGCCCGTGGACAAGTGGGGGGATGCTGCCAGGGAAGGTCCAGGGGAGTGAGAGGGAGGAGAGGATCTTGTGGAATATGAGAGGAGGGGACATGTGTGGGCATGTTGGGGGACCATTGCTGGTGGTCCATGGAGTACCCTTGTGTAGAGTAGTGGCTGGACAGAGGAGGGCACCTGGTGGATATCTGGGGCATTTGACATTGCAGATGATGGCCTTCTGGGCCAAAAAGGTTGCGCAGAAGGCCTCAAGAGACACTCCACTGGGGTGGCAGGCCTAGAGGCCACTACTGGTAGAGATAGTGAGGCCGGGGATGGGCCCCCTGGACTGACCTGTGACGCCCTGGTCTGTAGTGGCACCGCCGAGGTCAGCAGAGGTTCCGGTCAGGGCTGAGAGAAGAGGACACGGTGCACATGTGGTGAGTGAGACCTCGATGATGACAGAAAGAGCCGGACGGAACCCTGGAGCTGTTGCTTGATGCGTAGCAGGAGGAGGTAGGGAGGGCACCAATGCGTAGCGGCGTCTGTAGGCCTGTGAGGCAGGGCTTCCAGGCACCTTAGGCGGTGATTCTTGGGAGCGCATGGCAGGGTCCAGGGAAGCAGATTGCCGGGTGAAGAGGAGAGGGAGATCCCCTTCCGAAGATGTCAGGGGAGCCGATGGCCAGGTTTACCCTTTCTGACCATTTTGCCCATCAGTAAGGGCAAAAATGTGGAGAAAATCACTAGGGATGTAGCGGAGCTCCTGTAAGCACTGTCCTCACACTCTCATGGTTGGCCGACTTGCTAAATTTTTACAAATTTGATTCTACCCAAACCAAAGTGGGAGAGCGAAACCTGTATGCTACTCTGTTTCTTGGCAATATATGTGTAATTTCTTGGGGGTACTCGTTCTCATTATGGAGAGCACCTAGTACGAGTAGTATGTGTTCGGAGTATTGTAGGTCAGGGAATGACCCTTTGGGTTTCTGAGAAAGATATCTCTCTCTTTCCAAAAATTCGGGTTAGTTAGAATCCAAAATGTTGGGAAAATTCAGGACGAATTCCGAACTGGTAGAATCGATTCGCTCATCCTTAGTTCATATCATCTTGTCTTGCAATGACGTTCCCTGTCCTCAAGCCAGAAGGGGCGATCTTGAAATTTTTTGACTGCATTCCCACGCTTCAGTGCTCTAATTTGCCTATAGCATGCTGGAAGCATCAACGTTATCTTTTAACATAATGAGGCACACTGTTAGGGACTAGATGAGCAGAACTGTCAGTTACTGGTGGTGGTTTGGGGGGGGGGGGCACATACCTTCTGATGGGTTCCCTTTAAGTAAAACGACAGATAATACACTTCATTGAGACCCAAGCAATCATATGTTCTTGTTTTGTTAAAATGTGTGATATAAATGATCAAAAATGAAACGTCCAGCTCAACATTTTTATGGTTTTAAGGTTTTTAAAATACTAGAAATGATGCAGGTTTACAAATAGTCCTGTTTAAAAATTACCAACCATTTTTTGTATACAGCTACTATGGAAACCTATGTGTCCTATGGTTACCAGCTCAAAAGTCTATGTGTAGATTAATCCTGCAGATATTAATTTCCTTCCTCTTGCTAACCTATGGCAGTAGTAGAAGAAGAAGATGAATGGAAGTAATACATGAGGCTTGATTGTAGTCCATAACCATAAAAACACATAAGTGTGCATAGAAGCGGTATACAAAAATTGGTAGGATCTTTTAATATGCTAATAGCCCATCAATCACTAGTTTTGCCAATAACTGAGAAGCGCTCTACTAAGTCATGGCTTTCCTTCAAGGAAGGAGAAGCCCTACATTATTTGTGGCCATAAGAGTCCTTGCCTGCTGCCTTGTCACTGTGGCCACTAGGCCAGGGTCTATCGAGTGATTCCAGCCTCTGAGAAGCTTCTAAATGTCTAGTATTTATTTAATTTGTAGCAGTTGTCTTTACTATGCACTCTGCTCAGCTAATCCATGCTTTTACTCCCTTTGCCTGGTTCCAGTGTCAGGTCCTAGCAAAACCTACAGCTCCAATGTACAGCCATGTCTGGTTGCTAGGCAGCTGCATGCTTCTTTCCCTGCTGCTCCTGTTCCTGTCTTCTGCAGTTGCCCTGCACTGGGTGCACAGTAGTGTCAGGCTAGCACTCGAAGACTGCTTTGTCCTGACATCCCTAACCTTGATTGAGGTTCTTTCCCTTTCCTGACTCTTGTTCTTTGTGCTTTTGATCCTGAGTCTTGTATAGTCCTGACCTCAGCCTTGTTCTTAGATATCGCTTCAGCCTCACTTTTGGGAATGTTCATTTGCTACCTGTTATTCTACTCTGCTTCTGACCCTTGGCTCTATTCCTGCTCACCTATGGATCTTTGGCTTGTTACATCCTGATCACTCTCCTGGTGATGACTATATATATGATCTTCCTTTAGCAAAATTGAAAACTAAAAGCTGAAATGGAGGATGACCACTAGTTGATTTGCACTGCCAACACACTTTGTGTATCAGTTGATTTTCAATGGAACTGGCAGACCATCTAAAGTGTATGGTGTCCTCCCAACTACAGTGCCATATGGCATGAGAGATTAGGATCTGGCAATTGGATTTCAAATACCCAATTCTTTTGTTATCAGCGAGATAAGCCACCACCATAGATGTATTGGAGCAGCTTTCTCCCGCTCCTCAGTTACAAAACATACTCTTTTATCTGGGTGTGGAGCATTTGCGAGAGACAGCCAAATTGAACCACTGTTTGGTCAACAGCTAGCATATGTTTGGCCAGACTTACAGTAGATACTGATGAAGTAGACTTTATTGAATTGATTGTGGTAATGGCTGAGACTAAAACGTAGGATAATTATTACCTTACAACATGATTCTGATTGAGGCCACTTTCGAACTACTATACCAGTGCATTTTAGCATGTGTATTACTTCCTCAATACCTGTGGGTGCCATGTTTTTAATGATCTAACTTGGATCTCCATGGGATCTACCCATCTGGTTTAAGATCTGAAAATTACTAACTTAAAATGTATTTAATTTCAACTCCCACTTTTCTCTCCAGAAATCTCTACTACATAGAGATCAAAATTATGTTTCCAATCTTCCCAATAGGAAATATCTCAGTGTGTGTGTGTATGGAGCATTTTGAAGAGATAACCAATGACCGAACAAGCAATTGGCTAACAGATAAATCCCATGTGTGACCAGACATAGGGTCTATTGACCAGTGAAGTAGGGTCTATTGACTTGACTGCAGCAATGGCTAAGACTAAAATGAAGGATGAGCGCTACCTTGCAACATTATTCTGATTTACGCCACTTTCAAAACATCATACCAGTGCATTTTAATGTCTGTATTCTTCAATAGCCCATAGCTGGCAGGGTTCCACTGATCTAACTCAGATCTCAATGAGATCTACCCATGTGGTCTAGGATCTAATGACTACTAACTAGGGATGAGTAAACTTTTTTGGCGTACAAGGTTCTGGTTCAAGTTATCTACGGATTCCGTTATGGATTCCGCTACCACAGACCATAAGTTATGGTCGGTGGTTAGCAGACTCCATAACGGAATTCTTAGATAACCCGAACCTTGTACGACGAACTTGAAAACACAAGTTCGCTCATCCCTACTGCTAACTTACATATTCATTTTCAACTCCCACTATTCTCTCCAGAAATCTCTACTCCATATACATCAAAACTATCTCCCAATCTTCTTTGAAGGAAATATCTCAAAATTTCATAAGAAGAAGTGAAACAGATAATCATTCTCATCAGCCAGTTAATGCTAAGCCACAAATGTAATGTTGTAGCGGTCTAATAATCGGAATGAAGAGCATCGACTTCACCTCCTGACCTCCAACCCACAAACCATTGACTTGGGATTGATCCTGTGGTTACCGTTTCCTTGCCAGAAACCATTAAAAACAATCCTCTACACTTCCAAAACGTTAAAAACCTTATAAAGCAATCAAAATACATTGGGTATTTCCTGCAAAAGGGAACCTGTTCTGACATGTGGAGAGCAGGGGCTGAATGGAGTGAAAGGAAGAAGGGGGGGGTGCCGGGGGTGGGGGGTAAAAAACTGATGAGAAATGAGAAGAGACAGGGCTGGATGGAGCTGCTTGATGGATTGCAGACTTATCAATTTATGAAGGCCAGGCTTTCAAGTGCAGCAGACTCAGTGAAATTTACATTATTAATCTCTTGTAATAATCTATGACTCAAGCAGGCTGAGAACATAGCAGCAGAGCACTGACCAGCCAGATATAAATAACGTCTCTCCGCTCAATTTAATTGCACTTCAGTGAGAGTGCACATCTCGTATCTCCCTAATTACTTTAGTTTCATTAGGTCTTGCCGAGAGAGAAGGGAGAGAGAGAGAGAGAGAGAGAGAGAGAGAGAAAAAGAAAAGGGGTGAAAAAAAAAAATCCGGCGAGTGAGGCAACAATGAAAAATTCATATTCTCCCTTTTTTTTTCATTCTGTGAAATATTTAAATGTTAATAGCCATTCACACTTGACACGCTATCTCTGCAGCACGGAGTTAAACAGAAAATCTATTTAATCTTAAGGAATCTCATTAAACGGTCATGGCGAGAATAAGGAGGGTTCCTTGGGTACAATAGGAAGGGGGGGTTGGGAGGGATAAGGATGGAGGGCATTTTATAAGATTCTTTAATTTAATTTATCGTCGTGCATGAAGCAACAATAAAAAAAAAAAAACGCGTAAGGACATCGGCGTGTGCACCTCCATTTGAGTAGATAATGATTAAATGTTTTCTATTGTGTTACAGCTGGTATATATTATTACGGAGGGAGTGCAGAAAAAACACTAACCCTCAGCGGTTTTGACTCCTTTCCAAATATTAGCTCCTTTTAAAGCCATTAAAAGATTATCACTGATTTAACCGAATGTCTGTTTAGAGCATTAGCAACAGACTGCATTCTGATTCCCACAATGCTGCTGATCCCGGCTTCCTTTTCTATTATCGCATCCACCCAGCAGTATTTAATTTCAATCCATGAATATGCAATGAATTTAATTTTGAACACTATTTTCATCTGCTCCTGTAATCACAAAAAATGCTGGTGTAATTAGTTTCTAATTACTTGCTTTAATTGTTGTAGTAATCATTTTAATTACCCAAATGCGCAGACATCAAACGCTAAAAGGAAAATAACCCCGGCGAACCTCCTACCTTGTCGTTTTGCGCACGGAATATGATATTTAGGTTGTAGCACGTGTGACCTTTGTGGAAGGGATGGGGGGGGGGGTTCTTTTGCATGGAGTTGTTGCGCTTGCATGGACTACCCTTAGAATTGTTGCGCGAGCCGCAATCTGCTCGCTAGGAAAATTTGCATGCCCCAAAAAGCCATTAAGTTAAAATATACAGTTATTGTACCTTCCTGGGCACGCTGCCATGCAAATGCTTATTGCCTGTGCTCAGAGCCTGATGGAGCAGATGGTAAATCATGAAATTTTATGAAATTATTACGCCGGCGAGGTGTTTTGAAAAGGAGCAGCTGTGAAAGAAATGGGACCTTACAAAACTCACAGGTGTTCTAGCTTTCCTACCGCCAGCCATAACATAAAAAATTAAATTATAAACAAACAGGCAAATGCTGTAATTCCTTATGCAGACACACAACTTACAGGGCAAATTGCTCCGAGTAAGCAAAAGAATTCAATTTTGATTCGCATAAAATATTTAGCGAGGATGGAGAATCGGGGAAGGGAGGGGGGAGTAGGGAGGGGAAAGAATCTGGCACGGGAGGGTTGGAGCTGCCAAAATGGGTTCCCTCCCTTCCCCGAAAAAAAAAAAACGAGCGAGGCCGTGGTTAGGAGCAAAAGGAAAAGATGCGAAAGGGTATTAGGGACGAGCCTCTCAGGGCCACTTCAGACAGGCGCATATGGACGAGTGTAGCTAATCGGAGAGGGACGGGTGATGCCAATTCCTCTAACCAGATTGTTTTTCTCATTAAGTTTTTATTTCTACCTAAACCGGCAATTAGGCTCTTAAAGGATTTTTCTTTTTTTTTTCATGGAGGGGCCATGTGGAATTTGTAGCCGCTCCAGCTCTGAACAAATTTCGGAATAGGCCCACAGTGGTTGATATTACTTTGTAGTTAACTCAGTCCGTGCCAGTGCTGAAACATGACTGTACGGCTGCTGTTCAGAATTTTTGGACTGAATATTGTTGAACTGATCTGGGCTTGCCTCTCAGTGTATCGCAATAGGTATACAAGATAAAGAAGGTATAGATTGGACAGTCATGTGAGAGTACTATGTAGCCTAATGTATGGCGACAAGGTGCCCTCTTAGGTAACATATGTTATGCTATGTTTGTTCAATCTACTTCTCATTGTGTGATAAAAAGCCATAAGATGATATAATATAATTTGATTAGGTTACTGATGGTGTACTTATTGTCTAAAGGCATAGTTGGGTTCCTATACAATATTAAAGGCTATGGACGCCTTTTTTATTGATGTCTTTCGGGTTCAAAATTTCTGTAATATGTTTTTGTAAAAAAGAGATTTGCCTTATTTGGCTTCTATGTTTCACAGTACATAGCTGCTGCAGTATACCACTCATAGTGAAATCCATTAAAATGACTGTCTAACATCTTTGCTCTCAAGTCCCTCTCCTTAAATGATGTCACCTAATTTATGACCTAATCAAATCTGGATTTGTTCATAAACCAGTTTAGAAGATCGATCAGGAGAGGAGACTGAAACAGTGTGACAGATTTCACTGTGAATGACATTCTGCAGGCTGCTATATATTGTTAAAGATAGAGGCTGCAGAAACCAAACAGCATTTTTTATAACAATATATTGCAAACTATTTTTTAACCCAAAAGACATCTATAGCAATAAATACAAATGTCTCAAAGGTCTCCTTTATGTCTCAATGTGTTGTAGAATGAGCATGGACATCATGGAGGTAATTTACAGTAGAATATAAAGGAATAGCATAAGGAGCAATTCTAAAATATAGAATCCCTCTTGCAGAGTAAGTGATATGAATGTATAGCATGGCCGTCGGAGCAATTCAAATTTCCTGTTGGTTCCCTGTCAACCCATAAGCAAACACTAGGCCATTGGTCAACTTGTGTATAATGGGGACCTTCAATGCAGTCCTTGATTCTATCAGAGTTGCCTACATCTTACTTACCAGGGGTCAGGCAAGGGGTTGGCACATGGATATGCAGGAATCTCCTGTGGAAGTCAGTTCAGTAATATGTGTGGGGTCTTCTATACCCTCTTGGTGACCCCCAGCCCTCTTTTGAGTAACATGCACCCTTTTAGGGAATGGTTCTTACCCTACTATCATTCAGTTATATTTTTGATACCAGTATTATTCTGGTGAGCTTAGTTGCTTATTTGATCTGTTTTGCTGTATAGTATCTTTTATAATATTGCTATTTATTTGGGAAATAGGAGTTGTTCTTTTTGGGGGAGGCAGCTGCCAGTACAATTTATGGACGTGTGGATCTTGGACTTGGGCCTGTTGAAGTTTATATGTGCTTTAAATATTTAAAGTGAATTGTGATTGATATATGTATGTGCTGCCTTTTCTTGAAACAGTGGAATTTTGTGATCCATCTTGGCATACACAGTACTAATTGGGTGGTGTCCACATGAAGAATTTACATACATTACTCAGACACACAGCCATGTTTGCGGTTTGTGTTCTAACAAAAACTGGATTGGACTAGAACACAGAAAAAGGAAGACTTTTCAAATAAATATTGCAAGAGTGCACCGTCTGCCAATACGCACTCCGGTCATTCTAGTACAGTGTATTTGCAGGTCATTGGGAAACTTTAATGGGTTACATAGTTTTCAGAAAACTTTGTCATAGAGACATATCAAAAATGTTGATTGGTGGTGTCTGAGACTGGCTAGAACGAGGACAGAGAAGTGCGTGCGTATCACCCACTCCTCAAGATGGGCCCATAAAATTTCAATTGAGTCCATCTTTCTTCCTCTCCTGCAGTGAGGAGAGAGAGCACAATATGCAAGTGCTTCACTCTCTTCATTCTGGCGATCGGTGGAGGTCTCAGGACACGGACCCCATTGATCAAAATGTTTTTGTGTCTTCTGGCATATCAAAAGTTTTATAAAAACTCAGTGACCCTTTAATAAGAAACAGGCACTGTCCATAGGGGACCAACTGACACTGTTGCCAAAGGGGACACCTCAACCAAGAGCTGGCCTTGTACTTTATTGTTTCCATCCATCCTGTATAACTTTCCATCCACAAAGAACTGTCTTCTGTATTCTGTCAGGTAGCCATGAATATTTTCAGCAAAATTAATACAAAACATTACTTACTTGGGTGGAGATTGAGAAATGAATGAATGAATCATGTACGGTAGGTATCATGTACCTATGTGTAATAAATGGTTACACCAAAAAATTAATCATTGAAGTGTAACTATTAAAGGGATAACTCCACTTATATCATGACACTGGCACTTCTCCCATTTGTCTTGGATCATAACTGGTTGGGAGCCCATTTAGGTCCTTGACATTCATATGTAATTGAATTGTAAAACCAAGGGAATATCCTTTTAATAGCTCATTTGAAATATCATTTAGGATGATTTGTGTCTATCAGTCTGATAGGCACATTTCTTCTAATAATGCAACAGGTCTAGACAAATTTAAAGACAATGTCTGCTATAGGATATACATTTCTCTAATAGGATAAAGCAGAAAGCGTCTTCCAGCTTGGATGACCATATGTTTTATTGAATGTTGTAATACTATGTTTACACTGCATATCCTCAGGATTAGTCTTGAGCAAATCGAGCTTCGGATCATCGATCCAAAGTTGATTTGTTCAAGAACTTCAATTTTAATGCTGTCTCCGTACAGCATTCAAATGTATTGCCTCCATGGAAGCAAAATTTATTTTCAGCTGAAGTTGCTCGAGACTTCGGTGAATCCGGTATTCATTTCTGCATCTTTAAAAACATTTAAAATTAGTAATTCCAAGTCGAATTTGGTGCCACTGGTACCTCTGTACCAAGCCCAACTTGGAATTCCTAATCTTAAATGTTTTTAAAGATGCAGAAATAAATACCGGATTAAACTAATTTTGCCTCCATGGAGGCAACACATTTTAATGCTGTACGGAGGTGACATTAAAATCAAAGATTTTGTCCGAATCGACTTCTGATCGATGATCCGAAGCTTGCTTCACTCAACACTACTCGGGATATACCATAAATGTCTTTAAGCCCTTGGGCCCCTATTGTACAATCTGTAACAGAGCCCTCCTCCTACTATGTGGCATTTATAACATTGGTGTCCTAAATAACACAGGCTTCAGTAACACATTTTCAATAGGTTCTGCGCCTTGGAATTTAAAGTAAAATGTAACATTTTTTTGCATAAATAAAAAAACTCCATGGTGTAAATAAAAGTTAAGTTTTATTTTAAATTCCAAGGCGTTGGACCTATTGAAAATGTGTTACCGAAGTCTCTCAGTGACCCCAGATCCAGGGGATTCATCCTTTCCGCCTTTTTCTTCATATGACGGAAGTGTCTGAATTATGCAAATTGAGGGTGAGCTGTGCAAAAAATGTTTGTTTTTTCTTGCTATAGAACACAGGGACTTTTTGCCCCCTAAGGCTAACCACACATGTTCAATAGCGGTCAGCTGGTCTCTTCCAGCTTTCTGTACACATACACGTTCATCCAAGCATGCATGTGTCCTGAACTAAGAGACTGGAGAAAGCTGCTGTCAGACATCTCCCAAGAACAAAAGGATTCCTGAGTTGAAAACCAACTACCCAATCCTTATCCCCATATATGCCATCAAGGTTGAGTTGTAAGGCTCCCATACACATTAAAGTGGTGGCTTGGGTTGACATTTTTGAATGTGTATTCCCTGCTGCAAACATACCTGAGTTTTCTAAAAAATAAGTTAGTAAAATGGCTGTGCTTCTTTGTACAACTGTGAAGGAACTGTTTTTTGTTGTTTTTTTGCTTCCCTAATGTTTTTTTCAGCCATATGATTTAGTTTCAGCTGCACAGCTAGATGCATTTCTCTCACAAACAGGGGGCATCTACCTTCTGTGGAATCTGCCAGCACTATACTTCTGTGACATCCTTTCCCTTACTTCCCACTATGCTTGTTTTCAGCTCTGAAGCTCAGCATAACAGATAAGGAGGGGAAAATCATACAGGCACACAGGAGGCTCCTCAAAAGCTGTGTAGAAGCAGTTCTTTGATCAGTCTCAGGAGTTCAGCTAGCTCTGACACACCCCTATTTCCTGTGAGCGGTCTTCTGTGTCTCTATTACTAAGGATGGATCTTGCCTGACAACAGGCAGTGGACTGCAAATTAGGAGGAAGTGAGTTCCCTAGTGGCCATGACCCATAGCTACGTCTCTCTGGGGCACCCACATTTAGGAATAATGGGGGTGTTCTAACCCTCATGAACAATCCACAGATGGAGATCTGGTCATACGTGTGTGTGTGTGTGTTACTCTCTTAATTGTAGACACAGTTACAAGACCAGTCGAGTGCTTTTCCCACCTTCAAATCCAAGCTAAAAATTGCAAGCTTGGCCGTATACAACCAAAATAAGCTCAAACTCTATTGGGTTGGTACCATGTGTGGTCTCGTTCTTGTAGGCCATATTGTTGATGAGCGGCATGGGACACAGTGCTCAATCCTTGTCAAATAATCAGTACGAGCATAAATCTTCTAAAGTTAAAAAGCTTAGTCAGGCAAACTTAAAAAAAATTAATAAAATCAGCTGAAATCACTGCTAATAAGGGTACCTACAATTTTCAGGCAGGCAGTAAAACTCTTAAACATTTCCTACAGTGCGAACTCCATGCCCTCCTCCTCACTTCATTAAATATTTTTACCACATTTTACATTCTTAAACTCATGGCGACCGTGGGTGCATAGAGGCCCATTACAGCTCTGTGATGCTTTATGACATCAACAGCACAACAAGGACATTCTCCTGTTGTTAATTAGGCCTAGGAAATAAATGCTTTGGTCCTTATTAATTGGATGTGCTTTGTTTTTGCTCATTAGAAACTGGTTCACAGGGAGAAGGTTAGAAAAAGCAAACGTACAAAATTACAAAGACAGCAATGTTTTCCATTAATTTTCTGGTAAATTCTTCAAACATCCCATCCAGTTAAATAGTCCTTGGAGCAAGGAAGGTTAAGGAACATACACTTAACTGTTTCCTTAACGAAGATCTCAATGATTCCATATTGCAAATGCAATAATTCCATGTTAGGGCAATTCGTTTCTTTATGGGATTCTGGGTTTTATGAATGCCAGTAGGTTCTGCAAAAAAACATCTTAATTACACCTAACACATCTGTAGAGGAAAGATTGTAATATACTTACCGTTCCGAAGTTGTGTGAATCGGCCTCTCAGGAATTCGGTTACATAATGCTCTTCTGAAAATCCAGCATCCACGAATGTCACTTCCTTTACCAGATTTCCAGCCTGGGCTGTGGATGGGATTTCACTTCTGCTGTGGATGGGGCCAGAATCTAGTCATGTCCATGGTGAATGCGCAGATGAGGTGGATTCATGAGTTTGAGCATGCACCAAAGAAAGTATTAGTTTTTGCTTGACCACAGCGAAAGTGAGGTCCTGCCCATGCAGCCATCCAGAACGGCAGGGGCAACACGTGAGGTGCACGGTGGGCCTATGAGGGGCCAAATAATAACACAGTTCATCGGTTTACTCACGTTTAGCAGAAAGCCTTCCTGGGCTGGCAGCACAGTGTTGAGGAGGACAGCACGAAATCCTCCGAGGCACACTCTGTGGTAGGGAAGCACCAGCCTAGATGGAGGTCGAGGTGCCCTTGGTGGCAGTGGTGTTTAGGGTGCTTGTGGTGGCTGGGTCCCTTGGTGTTATTTGTCGTGACGCCAGTACCGTTAATGGCGGTACAACCAATTGTAGTGAGGTTGAAGAATGAAGTAGACAGTGGTAGGATGCAACTCACAACTTTTACTGATGTTGGTTCCAGTTGCGGCATATACATCAGACAGAAAACAGTCTTTTGCAATTTAAAGGAATCCTGTTGATCCACTGTTAATAGGTTTGGCTGGGTTTAGCTTAGCTTGAAGGTTCTGTATCAGTAGTTCTGGTAGGTGACTTTGCTTCAGGTCCCTAGTAAATTTTTAGTTATTTGGTGAGGTTGCCTGTAAGGGCCGCTTCACACGAGCGGATGCCGTGCGTGGCATCCGCTCCGTGAAAGAGTGCCAAGACCCGCTGCAGACTGCAGAGGCACGGAGCGGTAACATGACTGTTAATGCTCCGTGCCTCTCTGTGATCTCTTTACTACGAAATCACAGTGACAACTGTGATTTCGTAGTAAAGAGATCACAGAGAGGCACGGAGCATTAACAGTCATGTTACCGCTCCGTGCCTCTGCAGTCTGCAGCGGGTCTTGGCACTCTTTCACGGAGCGGATGCCACGCACGGCATCCGCTCGTGTGAAGCGGCCCTAATGCTTATTTGGTATGCTTAGTCCTTTTGTTTCTGTGTCTTCCAAGCCCTTGAACAGGTAGCTAATCTGAATTCTTCAATGTATGGTGAGGCTGCCTGTAGCTAGATTGTCCTCCACCATGTGCAAAGGTGCCCATTATGCCTTTAGTAATGGCTGTTATCACCGATGTCTCTCTTTAGCTTGGTTATCTTCTTCCAGGGACGAAAACGCCATCCTTTGATTATAGGATCTAAGAGGGTCACAGAAGGAAAACGCTCTCCTGCGCCTCATACCTTGGCTCTACCTCATTTCTGCAGCTGGCTTCACCCACTAATCTGTGGTGTGTAGCCTCAGAGTAACCATTGACTCTGCTCTAACTCTCCCACTTTATTTCTACTACCAACTGACTACTCCTTCCCCCTTCTCATCACTACACTAGGCCTGACCTAAGTATATATATATATGACCTAAGTGCTATCCCCATCTAGTGGTGGGATGTATAAATTGCACCATACCAGCCTATGAACAGGGATACAACAGGTGTTGCAATACAAAATGACATGCAAGATGATAATGCCATTTCACAGTAATTTTGCAGTTCCCACGTGTCCTGAGTGGGACGCTGCACCCATAGCCCAGGCTAGAAACCTGATAAAGGATGTGACGTCAGTGGAATCTGGATTTTCAGAAGGCCGACTGGGATCAGAGGCCGATCAACGTAACTTCAGATAGTAAGTATATTAAAACCTTTCTTACAGTCCCTTATTTATAATTAAGGTAGGTTTGGAGGGCCTGGAAAAACATAAATGGAATCTGTCAGTAGGTTTGGGGCCAGTAAACCACCACTATGTTCTTATGCAGTTGGGCTTTAATGTTCCAAGCCTGCCTATAATGAAAACACCTGTTACTGTGTTAAGTTAAAAGGGTTTTCTACATTATTGTAGCAGCTCCTGGGGTGGGGGGGGTTGAAGTACTGTGTGTGTGCACTGGCAGGCCTGGACTGTAATGGATGATGGACACATCCGCCAGACTTGGGCCCTGTGTCTGTCATCCATTGCAGCCTGGGCTCTACTGCTCAGCTCAGAAGGCGAGATGCGCCTGCTACTGGGGAAAGCATGATTTGCTCATTTTATCGGAGGAACGGAACTAGGTGAGTATTACTTTATTTTAGTAACACTACAAGGGCTTCACTAATGTAAGGGTAGCACCAAGAGCCAGAAATACTGTAACGGAGGAACTAAGAGGGGCAGCATTACTGTAAGGTGGGAACTAAGGGGGCATAAATAGTGTGTGGGGGCACTAAGTGGCTATTTTGTTACATGGAGCACTAAGTGGGAGATCACTACTGTGTGAAGGTACTAAGGAAAGATCCCTATTATGAAGGGGGCATTCTATTGTGTGGGGCCAAAATATAATATTATAAAAATAATAGTCCTTGTAAAATGTAACCGGATTATCAACCAAGGCCACCAAATGTAAATGCTGCAAATATGAACTGCTAAAGATAGCCACTTCCCTCTATTTGACCCCCTACTGTCCTCTTGTATCATGGAACATAATGCTCAGTCTGAGTTTTACTATTATCATCTAGAAAGGGTATTGGACATCTTTTAAAGCGGGCATGCTCAACCTGCAGCCCTCCAGCTGTTGCAAAACTACAACTCCCAGCATGCCTGAACAGCCTACAGCAGGGAATGGTGGGAGTTGTTGTTTTACAACAGCTGGAGGGCCGTAGGTTGAGCATCTCTGTTTTAAAGTATACATATAAAAATAAATTAATATTAAAGAAATGTTATTTTCTGACCTGTTAGAAGGTGCATCAGTGACTCTATTTGTGAGATATCCTCTCAAATCCCCTGCTGGAGTTTTTCTTTGACACACATATACATCTTAGTACTAGGCTTCTTTGGCCTTTAAGAAGATCCTTGTGGAATGACTAAATAGGACTCCCACCAACAAAACAAGTAGTAAATAATGGAGTTCTGCAAATTCTAGTATAATGAGTTAAATCTGTGTGTTTGTTACCCACCACAGTACATAATGCTTTTTATCATGTCGGTGGGTTGACCGAAAGGCCATTCTGATCAGGCAAAAAGGCAAAAAAAAACACTTATTCCACATGTATTACTTTTACATTATTACTTGTAATTAACTTTCTATTACTTTTTGGAAATGATATTTTAATCTCTAAAATTACGAGACCAAAGTGCATTGAAAACCAAAGCCATTAAGATGATACAAACCGTTCTCGCTGGCAAATGTTATTGCAAATGTGAGGTTCTCCTCGCGTTATGTTAGAAGAATCCAAATCTTCTCCCATATCAGCCCCAACCATAGTCTTCATCCTCTTCAATGATGAGAACAGAGCCATTTCATCGCCCTGTAAATCACATCGCCACTTGGACTTGCGTCAACGCCAAGAAGCGGCTGCTAGCCAATAAAACCCTCTGAACTAACTTCCTGGTGATAATGCTTAAATTTATGGAGGTTTTATCTCCTGTGTAACTGGCCAGACATATGGGAAATAAAATTTTATGTCTGTGAATGCGAAGAGAGCAGAGACAGGCTATCCTGACTATCATAAAGCCGGCAGCACGGTGACAGCCCGGATGTTGGGGACATTGAGAGAGTGAGGGGGTGTCTTAACAATGGAGGGCATAAAAAAAAATTCGAGAAATATAAGAATAGAGCTGTGGTGATGTTATTCTCGGGCTTTTGCATGCAATATGTTGAGTGCTTAACTTTAAAGGCGAAGCTAAAACTTTATGTAGTCAATGGAAATGTTAATGGTCCAGCTCCTTCAATGCGTTTCAAATCATTGTGACGGTGAAATGCTTTGATTTATGTTCTGCCTATATTTTTTTATTTATGGTAAATGGCAAAATAGGTTTACATGGGGTCTGCAGCCCTTTAAGCAAGTCAAAATTGCATTAAACAAATTTTTTTTTTAAGTGATTCTCCCCCACTCTTGTCCCGATGCACCAGAAATGGCCGCTCTGATCATCATTGACCACAGCAGTGACTGGCCTTAGCCAGGGATTAGTTGTGTGGTCTTTGCAGTGTGTCGTGAGGGACCAAGAAGCATCCGGAAAGTAGCGGTACAAAACCCTTCAACTGAATACATTCTCCGGGGCAATAGATTAATTAGAAAGTAGTCATTCTTAATTTTTCATAAGCAAGACCTCAGAAAATACAATATCAAACTTGAGACATTATAGGGGCAATTTATTAAAACTGGTTATAAAAGAAAACTGGCTTAGTTGCCCATAGCAACCAATCAGATTCCGCATTGGAGCATACTCCACCGGTGACTTATTGGTCAGCAATTTTTTTTTAGAACACGTTCTGCTGAAGATGCACTGCAATTATTTAAAGGCATGCAAGTCTTAATAAATCCCCCATAATGTTTTCAGTATGTTTCAAAAGCAGCTTAAAGGGGTTGTCTGGTTTCAGAACTGAACCCAGACGTATCCCCTTCTTCCCCAACTCAGCCCCTCTGTTATGAGCATTGGAGCATTTCATGCTGTATCGTGGTATGGTGCTGTTTGTTTATGGTTTTGCACTAAAAGGTAGAGGCTTCCGCCTAGCTGTGTTCCTGGTGACGTCACCAACGCTGATGGGCGGGCTTTAGTGCTGTCCTAGCAGTTTTACAGGCTAGGGCAGTGCAAAAGCCCACCCATTAGTCCCGGTGATGCCACCGTACTCACTACTAGGTGGAAACCTCTGCGTCACCTACACATGTTAAAGAAGAAGAGAAAAGAGGGAGGGGTTATACGCAGTAAAAAGGGAAGGAGGTAAAATATTCTCTGGAGCGCCAGGAGGACTATTTAAAAGTGACAGTGTTAGGGGTGGGATGTAGGTGGTTTGGTGGGTATTCACCGAGGCAGCACCCTAAAGCAGTGTACGTCAGTGCACTGCAAGATAATATGGCGATAAAGTATTTTTAAAAAAGGTGCTGGGGGGCTTGCCCAAGGATAGTGAACAAGGGAGCATAGTGGGCAGAAGCACAGGGGCGCCAAGGTGAAAAAATACAGATGGGGGCGGTGTAGTAAGTCTATGGAAGGTTACTACTTTGCTAGTTGGATTTGTGCTTCTGCTTCACAGTATCGATATATTGCAGAGACATATACATCACTGTGTATAAATAGTCAGTGGTTCTATTTCCCAGTCTCAGTGTATGGTAAGCCTATACATCACTGTGTCTCTTTATATTTTGTTATATTGATTCAAATTCACAGTATCGATATATGGCGACACACGTATCACTGTGCGGGTATTTAAAAGATAGTAAATAATATGGATAATAATAAATAATGTTAAAAGGATTATATGAGAATGAAACGGAAGGTGACTTACTTCACCAGGGAGGGAGATATAGGATAAGCAAAATACACCTATACCTGCTCCTCCCCCGCCGAGATCGCTTGTCAGGTAGTATAAACTTTCCTCCACGTCCCAAATGATGGTAGTCAGGGTTCCAAATGGAGAGTTTTTTATTGCACAAATAAATAAAAGCTCAACGCGTTTCGGGGTATCTTCCCCTTTCTCAAGAGCAATATGGGTTAAGAACACATAACAAAGTACATGTTGCCAGGAATATATATAGGTATCTTAATTAGACAATCAAAAAACAATTTACCAAGAGTTTTGGCGGGGACCGGAAGTGGGCGGATCGTCACCTCCGGTCCTCTCATCCCCCCAGTCATCCAAAATACATGATCCAATTATGTATGGTGCTTAAGTCTATATTTTGATGCATTATAAAGCGCCTAACAGGGTTCTTATAGCCTGAAATACTCCATCAGGCTTAGATCACTCCCGATGCGTTCCACTGTGGAACGCAAACACCCTGGTGAGAAGGCGGAGTCACGCGTGGATGTGCGCTATGCGCTCCACTAATGGAACGCATAAACAGGAGGAGTCAAAGCGAAGGTGCCGGCCGGAGGTGGGGCCGTCTGGAAGTACTGTATGGAGCGCACCAAGGGGCACATCCGCCTGTGACTCCGCCTTCTCACCAGGGTGTTTGCGTTTCACAGTGGAACGCATCGGGAGCGCTCTAAGCCTGATGGAGTATCTCAGGCTATAAGAACCCTGTTAGGTGCTTTATAATGCATTAAAATATAGACTTAAGCACCATACATAATTGGATCATGTATTTTGGATGACTGGGGGGATGAGAGGACCGGAGGTGACGATCCGCCCACTTCCGGTCCCCGCCAAAACTCTTGGTAAATTGTTTTTTGATTGTCTAATTAAGATACCTATATATATTCCTGGCAACATGTACTTTGTTATGTGTTCTTAACCCATATTGCTCTTGAGAAAGGGGAAGATACCCCGAAACGCGTTGAGCTTTTATTTATTTGTGCAATAAAAAACTCTCCATTTGGAACCCTGACTACCATCATTTGGGACGTGGAGGAAAGTTTATACTACCTGACAAGCGATCTCGGCGGGGGAGGAGCAGGTATAGGTGTATTTTGCTTATCCTATATCTCCCTCCCTGGTGAAGTAAGTCATTATTTATTATTATCCATATTATTTACTATCTTTAAAATACCCGCACAGTGATACGTGTGTCGCCATATATCGATACTGTGCATTTGAATCAATATAACAAAATATAAAGAGACAGTGATATATAGGCTTACCATACACTGAGACTGGGAAATAGAACCACTGACTATTTATACACAGTGATATATATGTCTCTGCAATATATCGATACTGTGAAGCAGAAGCACAAATCCAACTAGCAAAGTAGTAACCTTTCATAGACTTACTACACTGCCCTTATCTGTATTTTCTTCACCTTGGCGCCCCTGTGCTACTGCTCACCTACACATGGAGAGCCGATACGTCACCAGATCTCTAAACAAAGCCCTTGCCGATTCAGCCCAGTGCAAAGGAGAGCATCGAAGCATGAGATGCTATGATGCTCATGTCAGAGGGGCTAAATGAGGTAGAAGGGGATATGCCTTTAAATAGGTTATCCACAGTAACTTTTTGCTATATGGGTTCCCCAAAAATAAGCCAATAACTGGTTGACTTCATACTATTAGCAGTAATCTACAGGGTAACTTGACAGCAACTACTACTATGGGGAAGTGAAGCATTACATAGTAGGTACTGAAATCATTAGGTTGACCATTTCATCCATGAATGAGCTAGGTCCTTCAGAGACGCTCTTTGTAGCCACTCTTGACTTTGACTAATTGATGGAGGTCCCAAGCAAAGAATACTCCACTATTAACTTGAAAATGGGTTGTGTAAATCGGATAATTGCATTAATTTCAAATATATTTATGGATATATATGGGTAAAAGGAAAAAACAAACAAATTAACGTTATTTCTCTATGCATGTTTTATTTTAATATATACTATTGGTCTAACAGAAAAAAAAAGGCACACAAGCCATTAATGCAGGGTTCAAAACAAAGTAGATTGCATCAGAATGCATTGTATACATGACAAGCAAGATGCTGAGAGCATCAGATCATCATGTACCCAGCCGTCGGCTGTGAGGAAGGCTTGGGTGGCCCCTAGGACATTTTCTTGTAGGGTCTATGGCCAGTCTGCCCCTGGACAAGGCTGTGTAATTCTGTAGCTGAATTCCAGGACTGGTTCTACAAGGAAGACTGATCGGCAGAAGTGCTGGGAGTTGGTCAGATATTGATGGTCTATCCTCAGGTTAAGCCATCAATAATAAAATCCTAGAATATGACTTTAAAGAGGACCTGTCATCTCTTCCGACTTGTGACATTTCCTAAGTTTTTTTTTAACTTATATTGACAGATCTACCAATTGAATGCATTACCTCAATATTTCCATTGTTGTGTTTTTCAAGACTTCTGCAATTTGCCCTGTCATGCTGGATATAATCCTGACTGATGGCAGCCCATTTGGAGTTTATCACAATTTCAGTATTTTTGTTTGTCCACCTTTTTTTTTTTTTTTTTTTATGATTGACCACAGGTTCTCGATGAGGTTTAGATCTTGGACGTTTCCTGGCCATGGACTCAAAATGTCAATGTTTTGCTCACTGAGCCACTTAGTTATCACTTTTACCTTGTGACATAGTGCTCTGTCATGCTGGAAAAAGCATTGTTCATCACCACATTGCTCCTGGATGGTTGGGAGAAGTTGCTCCTGGATGGTTGGGAGAAGTTGCTCCTGGATGGTTGGGAGAAGTTGCTCCTGGATGGTTGGGAGAAGTTGCTCCTGGATGGTTGGGAGAAGTTGCTCATGGATCCCATTCTTTAGTCATGGCAGTTTTTCTTAGGCAAAATTGTGAGTGAGCCTACTTTGAATGAGTAGCAACCCCACACATAAATAGTCTCAGGATGCTTTACTGTTGGCACATACAGAGAGGCAAAAGCTTTTGGAGGATGGCCTGGTGTCAAGAAGGGCAGCAAAGAAACCTCTTCTGTCCAAGAAAGACAGACTGACATTCTGCAGGAAGTAAAGACACCAGACTGCAGAGAGGTAAAATTATTTTCCCTGATTAAGCCCTCTTCAAATTATTGTTCTAAAAAAAAACATGAGTGCTACCATGTCATGCCACTACAGTAGTGGTACACATTAATGGGCCTCAGCTACCATCACTATGTGGGGTTGCATACTTAGTTGGTAAAATGGGGGCATGTAGTCCCAGCCCCTGGGAGCACACCAACCCCGCCTGGGAACACCCACTTATGGGTGAGGTTTGCATTAGGCCCACCCATTTCCGGCCTGGGACAGTGTAAATTTTTCGCGCCTGTCTCTGCAAATCAGGGATGGTCCCGCCAAATTCGGGACAGTTGGCAAGTATGGGGTTGTCACCCCTTACCATAGGGAGTGGCTAAAACTGAGTGTAATGCAGTTAGTGTGAGACAGTTGATGTCTTGACTGTGTGTGCTGGGGAAGCAGAACACAGCCCTGGAGAAAGCTAGACATCAATAAAGATTAAAACCAAGTAGAGTGGAAAAAAATAGTAAAAGATATACACTCCTCAATATTGAAATTTCAACACCAAGAAGGACAAGCTGTAAGGTTATGCAAATCAAGGATGTAGTAGGAGTTGCTAAGATCTGCAGATGATCAGTTTCAACTAAGAGGGACAGAATGCTTGAACTGAGAAACCATGGTTTATTACTCCAGCATATCGCTACGTGTTCCTAGGCCGAGATGTCAGCACTGTTCAACATTGTGTGTCCCAGTGGTTGGGAAAACATTGTCGAATTGTAATGACAGCAAGACGTACATGAATGGATTGTCTGGTTAGAAGAATGAAGTGTGTAGTGATCCATTCTATACTGCAACTGAAATTGGTCATTACATCCCAAGCCTAGGGCTTCAAACAGTGTTCACCCAAACCATCAGAAGGTGTTTGCATGACATCGGACTAGAAGCCAGACGTCCATTGACTTTCATGCACAGCATGACAGCAATGAAGGCTGGAGTGGAATTTTATCCTTTTCAGCAATGAGTCAGATGGAGACCACATAGGCAACACCATGAAGAGGCCTTCACAAGGGAACATCACACAGGTCCTGCTTCAAGGATTATGGTGTGAGGTGGCTTAATGTATGGAAGCCAGACCCCTCTAATCTTCATTACTGTCAACAGGACAACGCCAGGCTGCATGCTGAATATACTACTGTGAGCAGCCTGTATGGCCTAAAAGTACTACCATCTCTGGACTTGTCTCCCCACTATTGGGACATCACTGGTCATCAATTGCAAGGAGCTGTGAGCTGCAGATCTTGATTACTTGCATCCCCAGGTGCAATCATTGTTAATAATCTAGTTGATAGCATGCCAAAGCTCTACAACAAACTTGTTTAGGAGATTTAAGTCTTATGGTGCATGGACATACATTAGGAAACAGCCTGGCAACTTTAAGAAGAATACCATATCCTTCTGAGGACACCATAACTGTTAGTACAGCAACCTGTGAAAAAGGTACAGAACTTAGTCTGATGCGGGGGTCACCTCAGGGTTCCATAGAGTGTTGCACTGCTATTTCTGGATGATTGTGCCTAAGGGTACTTTCACACTTGTGTTATTCTTTTCCGGTATTGAAATCCGGTAAAGGGTCTCGATACCGGAAAAAAACACATCAGTTTTGTCCCAATGCATTCTGAATGAAAAGCAATCCTTTCAGTATGCATCAGGATGTCTTCCGTTCCGTCCCTTGTACAGTATTTCACCAGACATACGGTATTTTTCCGGACAAAATCTCGGAACACTACCGCACTTGCCAGGTCTGGAATTAATTTCCATGGTGATGTATTAACGCTGGATCCGGTACCAGGTGTTCCGGTCTGTGCTGGGATATAGGAGGAGCAAGTTTCGCATTTGAAATTTTAATACCGCATCTGTTATTCCGGATGATACTGGATGAGATTGAAGTCTGAGCAAAATTGCTTTAAAGAGACATCTTGACCTATCAACTACTTCTGCAGCTGTGTCACCTGTGAGATCTGTGGATATTGCATATTGTGTAAGAGCTGCCCGTCCATGCATGCTGAAAACTGTAACTGATGTGCTTAATTTAAACTGAAAAAACAGTTCTACTGTTGACACTTCATCATTGCATCCTCCACCCTGCTTTGTACCTCATAATTCATCACTATCAAGGGAACCCCGAACCATCAATACTCAGGAGAACCTCAGGACCAGGGTGTGTCCTGAAGGGAAGACAGTTGCACTTTTCCCATCAGTGCATGGCCCAGGTGAGCTCCAGAGTAAATAAGAATGAATTCCCCTACAGGGATATTTTTTATGACATATTTTTGATGACCTGAAACTGCAGAATATATTGTGTTACCCTCAGTTGAGATGGCCTTGTGGCTCGCCCGGCGATTGTTTCGTGGCGAACTTTGCTCGTTCGCCGAACGGGAGAACATATGGCGATGTCCGCCGGCGCCATATTCTTTTACATTGTGAAGAACTTTGACCCATGACACATCCATCAGGTGGTGCAGGACAGCCAATTTAGACGTTTCAGCACATGGATACACCCCCACCCTATAAGGCCCCTTTCACACGGGCGAGATTTCTGCGCGGGTGCAATGCGTGAGGTGAACGCATTGCACCTGCACTGAATCCGGACCTATTCATTTCTATGGGGCTGTGCACATGAGCGGTGATTTTCACGCACGGTTGCTAGGAGCTGATCGGGACGGAGACCCGATCATTATTATTTTCCCTTATAACATGGTTTCTGAATACAGATAAATAAAAATAAAAATGTAAGTCACCTTAATCCACTTATTCGTGCAGCCCGGCTTCTCTTCTGTCTTCATCCAGGAAAAGGACCTGTGGTGACGTCACTACGCTCATCACATGGTCCGTCACATGATCCATCACCGTGGTAAAAGATTATGTGATGGACCATGTGATGAGCGCAGTGACGTCATCAAAGGTCTTATTCCTCAAAGAAGACAGAAGAGAAGCCGGGCTGCGCGAACAAGTGGATTAAGGTGAGTTAAATTATTTATTTATTTATTTTTTGCCCTATTGTATTAAGCATTCTGTATTAAGAATGCTATTATTTTCCCTTATAACCATGTTATAAGGGAAAATAATACAATCTACACAGAATCTAACCCAAACCCGAACTTCTGTGAAAAAGTTCGGGTTTGGGTACCAAACATGCCGATTTTTCTCACGCGCATGCAAAACGCATTACAATGTTTTGCACTTGCGTGGAAAAATCGCGCATTTTCCCGTAACGCACCCGCATCTTATCCATGACACCCGTGTGAAAGAGGCCTAACGGAACCCTATCTGGCAGCCATTTTACATTCAGTCTTTTGCCAGTGTAGGGAGAGGTTGCTGTGGGGAGCAGGGACAGACTGTTGGGGACACCAAATGATAGCTAATAGGGCCACAAAAGTCCTTTTAAGGACTGGTATAGGTGTACTATTGATAGGTGTGACATACTTATAATATACTTTCTAACATAGAAAGTATATTATAGTGCAATTGTATTGTGCAGCAGTCATGTGCGGTTCTGCTGCGATACCGCAGGTATATAGAAAGACAAACGCTATTGGAACAAATAATTTCTACTGGTGTGATTTACCAGTTGCCCCCCAAAAAACTGATTGAAGCAGGAGTGTTATATACCAATAATATACTTTCTATATAGTGCATTTGGGTAGTGCAGCATTGGTTTGCGGTTTTGCGTGTGGTTTGCGTTGCCTCAGCTACAGATAGGGACAAACTACATTGGAACTAATAATTTCTACTATTGTGATCTACCAGTTGCCCCCCGAAAAAACTGATTAACCCCTTAGGGACCGGGCTCATTTTCATCTTAAGGACCAGGCCATTTTTTGCAAATCTGACCAGTGTCACTTTATTTGGTGATAACTTTAAAACGCTTTGACTTTTCCAGGCCATTCTGAGATAGTTTTTTCGTCACATATTGTACTTCATGACACTGGTAAAATGGACTAAAAAAATAAATCTTTTTTATTTATTAATACAAAATTTTCCAAAAATTTGGAAAAATTAGCAAATCTCCAAGTTTCAATTTCTCTACTTCTATAATACATAGTAATACCTACAAAAATAGTTATTACTTTACATTACCCACATATCTACTTCATGTTTGGATCATTTTGGGAATTACATTTTAATTTTTTGGGGATGTTACAAGGCTTAGAAGTTTAGAAGCAAATCTTGAAATTTTTCAGAAATTTTCAAAAAACACTTTTTAAAGACCAGTTCAGGCCTGAAGTCACTTTGTGACGCTTACATAATAAAAACCACCCAAAAATTACCCCATTCTAGAAACTACACCCCTCAAGGTATTCAAAACTGATTTTACAAACATCGTTAACCCTTTAGGTGTTCCACAAGAATTAATGGAAAATAGAGAGAATTTCAAAATGTCACTTTTTTGGCAGATTTTCCATTTTAATATTTTTACAGTTACAAAGCAAGGGTTAACAGCCAAACCAAACTCAATATTTATGGCTCTGATTCTGTAGTTTACAGAAACACCCCATATGTGGTCGTAAACTGCTGTACGGGCACATGGCAGGGAGCAGAAGGAAAGGAATGCCATACGGTTTTTGGAAGGCAGATTTTGCTGGACTGTTTTTTTGACACTATGTCCCATTTGAAGCCCCCCTGATGCACCCCTAGAGTAGAACCTCCAAAAAAGTGACCCCATTTTAGAAACTACGGGATAGGGTGGCAGTTTTGTTGGTACTAGTTTAGGGTACATATGATTTTTGTTTGCTCAATATTACACTTTTTGTGAGGCAAGGTAACAAGAAATAGCTGTTTTAGTACCGTTTTTATTTTTTGTTATTTACAACATTTATCTGACAGGCTAGATCAGGTGGTATTTTTATAGACCAGGTTGTCACGGATGCGGCGATACCTAATATGTATACAATTTTATTTATTTATGTAAGTTTTACACAATGAAAGCCATAGTTTTTTCAATTTTTGGGCGATTATCTTGGGTAGGGTATGATTTTTGCAGGATGAGATGATGGTTTAATTGGCACTATTTTGGGGTGCGTATGACTTTTTGATCGCTTGCTATTACACTTTTTGTGATGTAAGGTGACAAAAAATGCCTTTTTTACACTTTTTACGGTATTCACCTGAGGGGTTAGGTCATGTGATAATTTTATAGAGCAGGTTATTACGGACGCAGCGATACCTAATATGCCTACTTTTTTAAATTTACTTAAGTTTTACACAATAACAGCTTTTTTAAAACAAAAAAAATGATGTTTTAGTGTCTCCATATTCTGAACCATAGTTTATTTTGGGGGGCGATTGTCTCAGGTAGGGGCTCATTTTTTGCGGGATAAGGTGATGGTTAGATTGGTACTATTTTGGTGGGCATACGCCTTTTTGATCACTTGATGTTGTACTTTTTGTGATATAAGGTGACAATTTTTTTATTTAGCATAGTTTTTATTTTTATTTTTTTACTGTGTTCATCTGAGGGGTTAGGTCATGTTATATATTTATAGATCTGGTCGATACGGACACGGCAATACCTAATATGTTATTTTTTTCCCCCCATTTTTTACCAATTCTTTTTTACTTTATTTGGGGAAAATGACGTTTTTGTTTATTTTTACTTGAAACTTTTAATTTTTTGAGTGAAAAACTATTTTTTCAACTTTTTTTCACTTAATTTTTTGTCCCACTTTGGGACTTCAACTTCAAGGTATACAAAACAGATTTTACAAACTTTAACCCTTTAGGTGTTCCACAAGAATTGATGGAAAATGGAGATTAAATTTAAAAATTTCACTTTTTTGGCAGATTTTACATTTTAATCCATTTTTTTCCAGTAGCAAAGCAAGGGTTAACAGCCAAATAAAACTCAATATTTATTACTCTAATTCTGCGGTTTACAGAAACACACCACATGTGATCGTAAACTGCTGTACTGGCAAATGGCAGGGCGCAGAAAGAAAGGAACGCCATATGGTTTTTGGAAGGCAAATTTAGCTGAACTGGTTTTAGATGCCATGTCCCATTTGAAGCCCCCCTGATGCACCCCTACAGTAGAAACTCAAAAAAGTCACCACATTTTGGAAACTACGGGATAAGGTGCCAGTTTTATTGGTACTATTTTGGGGTACATATGATTTTTTTATTGCTCTATATTAAATTTTTTTGTGAGGCAAGGTAACAAAAAAATTTTTTTACCTGAGGGATTAGGTCATGCATTTTTGAATCCGAAATAATGATATTTTAGTGTCTCATAGTCTGAGTCATAGCTTTTTTATTTTTTGACCGATTCTCTCAGGTAGGGTCTCATTTTTTGGGGGATGAGGTGATTAGGTCATGTGATATTTTTATAGAGCTGTTTGATACGGACGTGGCGATACCTAATATGTATACTTTTTTTTTTTTACTTTAGCACAATAATAGCAGTTTTGAAGAAAAAAATAATCATATTTTAGTGTCTCAATAGTCTGAGAGCCATAGCTTTTTTTATTTTTTGACCGATTCTCTTAGGTAGGGTCTCATTTTTTGTTGGATGAGATGACAGTCGGATTGGTACTATTTTGAGGGGCATACGCCTTTTTGATCGCTTGGTGTTGCACTTTTTGTGATGTAAGGTGACAAAAATTGCTTTTTTTACACTGTTTTTATTTTTTATGGTGTTTATCGGACAGGGCGGATCATGTGATATATTTATAGAGCCGGTCATTACCGGACGCGGCGATACCTAATATCTGTGGGTTTTGTTTATTTTTTCTGGTTTTTATTATGAAATAAGGGGAAAGGGGCTTTTTTTTTCTTTTTTACTTTATTAGTTTTATTACTTTTATTAATTTTATTAAAAACCCTTTTTTTACTTTTTTTTTACTTTACTTTATTTATGACATTCACTTTTGGGAGTCTGATCACCTCTGCAATGCATTACAATACATCTGTATTGTAATGCATTGCCTGTTAGTGTATGACACTGAGTCATACACTAACAGGTTGCCTAGGAGACGGGTCTGAGGCTGGATCTCCTCAGCACCTGTAGAAGGCAGTTCCCGATGCTGTGCAAGGCATTGGGCAGCCTCTGCACGGCATCTGGCTGCCTTGTCACGCATCGGGTCCCCGCCACAGCAGCTCGGGGACTCGATGCGATCATTCACCTGACACAAACCTCTTCTATGTCGCAGTTAGCGCAGACCGCTGCATAGAAGGGGTTACAGCGATGCCGGCGGATACAGCAGGGGCCCGGCTACCACGAACTGCCGGGCCCCTGCAGTGATCATGCGCGCACCGCTCCGGTGCCCGCGCAATCACTATGTCGTATTATTACATCAAATTGCGGGAACTCAGTGGTTTCCATGACGTAACAGTACGTCAAAGGTCAGGAAGGGGTTAAACATATGTATTTGACCTGTATTTGTACTGGCCTGCAGTAAAATTGATATCCATTGACCGTATAGTATACCTCCAGCCAGATAATCACTTGATCTTTTCTGTCTGGTGAATGCCTAATGTTTGGGGCCTGTACTCCAGTGGCCTACAGTAAAATTTTTATCCATTGACCGCATAATATACCTCGAGCCGCATAATCAGAATTTCTTTTATGTCAGGTGAATGCCTAATCTTTAAGGCCCGTACTCCTGTGGCCTAAAATAAAAAAATTCTAGGCTCCAACACAGGGCACATTTCAGAGAATTTCCCTTTTAAGACGCATAAAAATGTCCCCTGATTAAGATTTATATTTTTTGTTGGAATTGTTGTCATTGATCCCCATCATGTCACTGTCCATGTTGTGGGACTATTTGTGCACTTCTACTAAGTATTTGGTGGCTGCAAATATAAGCTGAAGGTTCACCAGCCATTAAAGTGAATGAGACCTGCCGCTAACTTGCGGTTTTGGAAACATTTGATTGTGTTCGCGCAATCTCGTTCTCGAACCGTCCCGGCCAATGTTCGTCCGTCACTGACTCTCAGTAGCTTTGTGAAATGTGGCATTGTCTATTTTCCTTTTCTGCAAGTTTCCTATCAGACTAATGTCCAAAAAATTAATTTATGTAAAATAAGCATGATGAAAAAATTGAAAACCAAATTGCATGGATTAGATTTAAAATATGCAATCATAGCCTCCTTGGGGTATTAACATATTTACAACTCAGTTTCTTTCTTATTCAGGTCTCTTTTGTACTGGATGTCATGGCTGCTGATTATCAGATCTACATGCTGCACCCATGAAGTACATGGAGGATCAGTAGCCTCCTGTAATAGGCAACATGGCACAGCAGTGATGACATCGGCACTGAGTTCAACCTGAAACCTTACATTTAAAGAGTAACTAAACTTTTATAATAATTTTTAAAATGTTTTCCTTAATCCCCCTAAATATTTGCGAATATACTTTATTTAAAAATTTTCTATTTTTACTGTACATCCCTAAAGTCCACCATTCCGTGTGCGCTTAAAACTCAGATCTCCGTACACCGCTGACAGCTCAGTGGTGTACGGAGTACTCATTTTATGAATGTCCAGCAGCAGCGCAGGGAGTACGGGCAGGAGCGCACATTGCTGCTCCTGCCCGTGCTCCCCGGACAATTACTACACTTGCTGAAGTGAGACAACCGTTTTAACTCCCAGGAGAACAAAGGTTTCAGGCACGTTAAATTTCCATCATTTGACAGGGAAGAGTCATACACAAACTGAGTAGAATTCTGGTTTCTTTGGATAGGTTCACACCTCCATTAAATGAACAATCTGCTGGAGTTCACTGGAGCTAATCTAGTCGTCACCGCCGGACTCCTTTGACTATAATAGGATCCGGCTGCCGGTTTTCAGCCAGCCAAAAAATACAAAACAATGGTTTTTGTTCTTCCGACAACCAGTACTTATGCCAGAAAGCGGGCAGATCCCATTATAATCAGTGGTGTATCTAGAAATGAGCGAATCGAAGCCGACTAAATGGAATTCGGTCAGAATTTCCGGAAAAATTAGATTTGCAACAAAGCAGAGTTTCCTCACGATTAGTGTTAACAAATCACAGTTTTTTCTAAAATGGCTGCTGCATGTGTGAGGACATGGAGCACAGGAACTCTGGGAAGACAGGATCACCCATAATGCCATGCATGCAGCCAATCAGCAGCCAGCCAGCCCTGTGATGTCACAGCCCTATAAATAGCCTCAGCCATCTTGGATTCTGCCATTTTCCAGTGTACTTAGTGCAGGGAGAGACGTCTGCAGGCGCTAGGGATAGTGCTAGGAAAGACTTCATTTTGCTAAACAAATGATTTACAAGTGCAGAGAAAGATTATTCAAGGCATAGGGAAAGGATAGGGAGGAATCATTCCACAGCATTTATGTTAACCAGGGTTCAGTAGGGGAGGTTATAGCTTGGGTAATGGGAACAATCCTATTACACCTTGCTGCACTGACTGCGGATCCAAATTGCCATTATACAGCTCTGTAATTCCAGCAAACTGTTCTTGTTATTTGGGTGCAAGTGATGATTGATACAGGCATTAACAGGGTTGATTACAAGGAAATATTTCTACGTCTTATTTTTGGGTTTGTATTAGTGGGAAAAAGGGGCTTATTAGCTGTCATGTGGTGAAGTGCTAAAATGACAGCCCTTTTTGTCGTGTATTAGTGGCAAAAGTAAAATATATTTGCCTGCTCAGCGGTGCAGTTAACTGTTGTAAAGCCCTTTGTGTCGTGTATAAGTGGAAAAAAATAAGGGCCTATTTTCGGTTCAGCAGGGCAGTTATATGTTCTAAAGCCCTTTATGGCGTGTATTAGTGGCACAAAAAAGTATTTGACGTTGTGTGCTGAAGTGAGAAAATTAGTTTTTTGGGGTGTTTAAATTCCCTTATTTATTTATTTGATCTAACAGTATGTCAGACAGAGAAGTGCCAGGCCCTGCATATGGGAGTGGCAGAGGCCTAAATGTTTCTGGCGCAGGCAGAGGTCGCAGCAGAGTAGGGACCGTGGCAGCAGGAGTCACTTCGAGAGGCCTGAGCTCCCGATGTCATCTAGCGGTCGTGCCTTGACCAGCAACCCAGAAGTTCTTGAATGGTTGACTCGGTCATCTCTGTTTTGGATCCACCTTTGGCATTAGCAATACTGATGGATTACTGACCAAATGTTGACCGAGTGAAGGCGGATGCTCCATAGACAGGATCCATTTTTTGTGAGTTTATTGTTCTGATGGATCAGAGGAAGGGCAAAATAATCAGTGACGTCAACACAAACTTACTGCTGACACCCTCTCCACTATAGCAATATGAAAAGAACCGGCACTCGCACAAGGTAGCTTTTAGGATGCTAGATTTATTGGTCAAATATCAGTGGTTAGTGATGCGTTTTGGCCTTCATCAGACTATACTATAGTATATGTTATATATGGTATAGTCTGATGAAGGCACATAGTGACCAATAAATCTAGCATCCTAAAAGCTACCTTGTGCAAGTGCCGGTCCTTTTTATATTGCTGTTTCCCGGGACGCCAACCCACGGACACGTGCACCACCACGCTACTACACTGCAGTGCCAACCGGTTATCTATATATACCCTCTCCACTCTGTCGGGGGGGACTCTACTTGTATAAACGCTTAATAGAACAGGTTCTGTAGACATCTATGTGGAATCAGCTGACGACGGTGTAAAAGGAGTGCGCTTCTTCTTGGCGCTAACATCGACCTGTAAGGCTGAGTTCATACTTGAGTTATTTGGTTAGTTTTGGCCCCGTGACTGCCCAAATAAGTGAAGTGTGCGGTGATTCTAAGAGCGACGCCTGTCATCTACATGTCATACGGACTTACAGTATTGTTTCACTATCACAGCAGACTCCCTATGCGTGTTACTGCAAGAAACAGTGTTCTACACCACTATAAAGGCTCTCAGCAGCCGGGAAATAACCGTTTTGTACATATATATTCGGATCGAACCAAATTTTTTTCCCAAAAATTTGGCGGACCCGTGAAACGAATGGTATCCAGTGAATTACAGCCTGCTGAATCCATTTAATGGAGGTGTGAACCTACACTTAGGGCTCATGCACATGAACGTGCCACCCGTTCTGTGCATTGAGAACCGCAAATTGTGGTCCCCAATACACGGCACCGTTCGTGTGGCTGGCGCAGACTGACGCAGACCCATTCAACTTGAATGGGTCCGTGATCCGACCACACTGCCAAAGAAATAGAACAAGTTAGATTTTTTTTTGCGGTGCGGATGTACGGACCGCAAACCCACGGAACCACTCCTCGGTACTTCCAGTGGGTCCCGTGCCTCCTTTCCGCATCGCACCTTCCGTTTTCGGGACCCATTCAAGTGAATGGGTCCACATCCATGATGTGAAGCACAAAGGGTTGTTGCCCGTATATTGTGGACCCGCTGTTTGCGGGCCACATTACAGGCACCGGCCAAAAGCGCATGTGTGCATGAGCCCTTACTCTCCTTCTTTTAATTCATGGATTTATGTCTTTTTCAACAGTACTATGTAACTATCACCATCCGATTGGCGTACGGTTCTGCCAAAAATGGCAGATTTGGCCAACGATAGTATGGGGGTCTTTAGTCTTACTATAAAGTGCTTTGGCTGTTTGTGATACCGTACTTCCCAGGTCATATGTCAATGATCCATCAGTGGTGACACTGGCCTTCATACAAATTTAGATTACAAGTGATGCATTGGGGCAGAAAATACGCAGCTGAAGGACACCAATTTGTGAACGGCTCAGGCATAAGGTTATTATATAGGACGCTCCTTATTTTGCATCACTTATTTTCAGCATTTATTGCACTAATGGATAATCCTGTAATCCTGCTTACAGAAGCTGGTGACAGATAGATTTCCTAAAGCACTTTGTCGTTTCTACCTAGAACAAGGTGTCAAACTCTTCCTGAAGAGATTGATGCAGAATCTGCTGGCGTTCTCCATCTGACGCCTGGCTTGTTACTTATTCTAATATACAGTCTGGAGTAATGCAGAGCTCTTCCACCGATGATCTCACTCAATGAATCACGAGCACTCAGACTGACACTCCGACACCGGGCCATTCTTCTTGATGCCATGTCTTCTCTGCTGACACATGACTTAATACAACACCAAGTTAGGACTCTGGGCCATAAGGCAAACGAAAAGCGGCAGGACAAGTTTTATCATTGACCTTTTCTGTGGAGGAAAACTTAAAGGGGTTTTATGCTATTAGAAAACTTGACCGTCTTCTTTCAGAAACAGCACCACACTTGTCCATAGACTGTATATGGTATTGCAGCCCAATCCCATTCACTTCAAAAAGGCTGAGCTGCAATACCGCACATCGCCTATGGACAAGTGAGGCTCTATTCCTGGTAGACAGCATTTTTTTTTAATGTAATGCAAACCTTTTCACTTGGAATATGGAATGAGTATCTTCTTGGTAGTTTTTAGGGGAATGTTTCAGGGATAAGATGAGGATCAGCCAGAGTAGGTGATAACCTAGGGATTCATTGAGGGTTGGGGAAAGAAAAGTAGAGTCCAATTTATGGATTAAAAACAAACGCCTAATATAAGTGGAGTGGCAGGTGCAGCACTATGACGTGCCTTTTGCGCTGTGGCATTAGAAGAATTTTGATATCTCTGACTTTTGGTCTAACCAGACTATTACTCTGTAATTCCTCTAGTGCCATTCTATGGAAACCGTAGGTTTAAAGAGCACACCAAATGCTTCAAATAACTTTTTTATTAACTTCAACTTTTCTTCATTTATAACACTGCCGCCTCCGCAGCAGATAGTCCATGTACAAAACACATGTTGAAAAGATATCACAAAATGGCGGTATGCATAAAATGGTTCAACTGTTCAATCTTGTTATTTAACATAAAATGGTGGATATATTTCTCTCTTCAGTATCTGTACGCTCAATTTAAGTTATTTAAGCACTTTATGATCTCTCTAAGAGGTATATCTGAGGTCTAACTAATAGTTCTTCTTGCTCAACTTGGTTTGCAGTATGCAACTGCTTATGATCTGGTATGAGCAGTTCGCAGTTTGTATGCAATTTGTATGGAATCTGGTTTGTATGCTTGCAAATTGTATCTTGCAATTTGTATTTGGTGGAACTGTAAGTAAACACATATATAACAGGTTCAGTATACAGTTCTAATCACAATACTAACAATATGAACATTATATAACTGTTCTAAATATCTATTTTGGCCTCTTGTTCCCATAAAACTGGACTCTGACTCTAACTGTGTGTCTGTTCAGCTCCTCTCTCTCTGGTGAGTAATGATTCCAGAAGCTCCTGCTAGGGTAATTCCCAGACAGGCTGTGTATGAGGCTGGCTGTGATTGGTGAAAACTCTTGCTGTGTGAGAAGCTGGCTGATTGTTCTAGACTTTTGCCCAGCAACAACAGATTAACACTATGGCTTTGCATTGAGAGCTACATATTAGTAATCAAGCCCAGTTTCATTCCTACCTGACAGATGGGCAACCAGACACCTCCTTATCTGGTCCCAGTGTCAACTATGACCTTCCTGAATCCAACCATGGCTCTCCTCCTCTCCACTGCTCCAATTTCTTGCCAATTGATGGAGGTTCTTTTCCTTGTGCTATTAATCCTGATTCCAACTGCTGATTGACCCGGTAGTTTACCTTAGCCATGTTCCTTTATATCACTCCTCACTCGCCCATTGTTCACCTGGAACCTGTTGTTTTACTCCTGGTGACGACCCCTAGCTCTTCTCCTGGCTATGCTACTGCTTCATCAGTGCTACTGTGGAATCCTTTAGAATCTGTACTCCAGTCTAGCCAGTGCTGGAATATGGCTTTTAAAAATCCACATCTCCAGTACATGTATATGGAGGTCGAGAAAAATGTGAAGTGTGTTTTGAGGAAGAGAGTTGGAACTGGAGATAAATTAATAATTAAAGAAAAAAAGGGGCCCAATGGATAGCGCATTTCGGGGTTAAAACCCCATCATCAGGTGACCTAGGGACACAACCTTCTCAGGTGAGCACCTTTTATTACGAGAGGTGGGGTAATCTGACAGTACAATCTGGATGTTATTACTAGAGATTAGCAAAGTTCTGAAAAATTGGATTCGACTGCTTGATCGAATTTTGTCAAGAAGCGGTGCAATGACAAGGAACGGAGATTACGTCCGTCCGTCCCCCCCTCCCCATCATTGAGCTCCACAGATGTCACGTTTATTGCTGATCGTGGCATCTGAGATTAAAATTAAAGCCTTTCAGGGGCAAAAAAAATACATACTTGGCCTTTATCCATTTGATTGCGGAGAGGCTGTCGTGGCCATCTTGATTGAAGACACTGCATGAAATCATGTGTGGTGTGCGCACATCACCCCATGCGAGATTTTGCGCGGTTTCTGCAATCAAGATGGCAGCTAGAGATGATCGAATCGTATCCCACGAAGTGGAATTCAATCCAAATTTCCTCGTGTTTCGTGTTAGCGAATCGATTTCACCTGAAATAGTGTCAAAAACAAAAAAATTCATACTTCCTCCACTTGCTCGCAACGGGCCTCCAGCCGTCATCTCGATTGAAGATCTCGGCCGAAATCCCAGGCGTGGTGACGTATGATGTCACCATGCGCCGCCTGAGATTTCGCATCAGATCTTCAATCCAGATGCTGGCAGTTGACTCTTCGCGATTAAATGAATGAGGTAACTATGATATTATTTTTTAAAATGTTATACTGTATTATGGGGTACAATGACGAGGGGCGGTGCAATCGCCGTTCCCTGTTATTGCGCCCACTACTTACAAAGAAATGCATTTTATGATGAAGTAATTTGTCACAAAGCATATTTTTTTTGTAAAATTCGGCGTCGCTCATCACTAGCAATGAGTTAATTTTCCCCATCGCTTGCTTATAAGCGCATCCTGGGAAGGAATAATACACAGTATTTTCTTATTTTCAATGATCTTGTACCAGAAGTATTAAGACTAGTAACACTCACATTACCATTAATGTCGTAGTGTACCTCTGTATAAAGTACATTTCCGAGACCAGAGTATTCCACAAGTTGCAGAACGTCTACAGGAGACGGACATATCTTTCAGTTGCGATCTTAAAATGTCTAGACAATGGCAGATCAAGGCAAAGGATCTAATCGCAGGCAAAGTCCATTACCTCGTTCACTCTTTACACCCAGCAGGCAGGATATTACTTTTATTGATGCAGGCCTCTTTAAATTTGATTCGGATGTGAGTGAAGGGAATGGGTTCTTCAGTTTCTGCAAAGCTGTTCTAGGCCGAGGAGAGGGCAACTGGTCTAATTCTTTTGGCCTCATCCCACCTTAACTGGAGAAACTCACCCCTGCCCTAAACGCCAAGGCTGGGTTTCACTTGTTCACATCTTTAATAAACCATATTTAAAAAATTGTATCCCTCAAAACCTTTATGGGAAATAATTTTGACCACTTTCATGCTACTACTGGTTATGGATGTAGGGAAGACTTGATGTATTATACAATTTGGGTTGGCAAAAGGGGAATTTTCCTCAGGGCCTCCACTGCTCTTTCTATATTTCAGTCCAGTGGGAGGTCCTACTCAGTGACAGCTACCTATGTATGCACATTTATACATGTGCTGTCAATCACTGAGTAGGACCGCCCACTGGACTCCTAAGCTTAGAAAGAGCAGATACTAAAATGAATTACACATGCCAGAACAGACAACTGAAAATTGAAGAAAATAGTTTAAACCTTCTCTGGTGGTTTAATGAAGTGGAGGGGTCAAGGTCATTAACTTTGGGTTCTAGTGTAGAGGGAGTTATTAGTTTGGGTCAGCTCCAGTTAATCTATGTGTGATCGGCTGTCCATTTTAGTAAACTGCAATGGAGCAAGTGGTCACCTCATTAAATGAATCCAAGTAAATGTGTCTGCTGTCACTGGCCCATGGTGTCCTGCCATCCTTATCCTGCTAGATTTTTTATTTATTTTTTCTGCTCTCCATGATCATGCCATTATACAAATGCTCACACATTATACACGCACAGCCCTGCTGCACACACATTATACACACACAACCCTGCTGCACACACATTATACACACACAGACCTGCTGCACACACATTATACACACACAGACCTGCTGCACACACATTATACAAAGACAGCCCTGCTGCACATACATTATACACACACAGCCCTGCTGCACACACATTATACACACACAGACCTGCTGCACACACATTATACACACACAGACCTGCTGCACACACATTATACAAACACAGCCCTGCTGCACACACATTATACACACACAGCCCTGCTGCACACACGTTATACACACACAGCCCTGCTGCACACACGTTATACACACAGCCCTGCTGCACACACGTTATACACACACAGCCCTGCTGCACACACGTTATACACAAACACAGCCCTGCTGCACACACATTATACACAATCACAGCCCTGCTGCACACACATTATACACAAACACAGCCCTGTGGCACACACAGCTCTGCAGTACTCATATTATACAAACACACAGTTCTGCTGCATACATACAGACATCTTTGCTGCACACACAGCTCTGCTGCATATACATGCATACACACACTACTTTGCTACACACAAAAATATAGCTTTGCTGGACACACACAACTCTGTTGCATACACACATTCCTTTAATAAAAAAAACTCACATTTCTGTATGCTAGTACTGGCAGTATGGTCTTCCTGGTTTGGCCCCTCTCCTCTCAGTCATGACATTATCAAAGTTCCTTCAGTTGCACTTAAAGTGGACCTGTCCCCTCTTCTGACATCTGTTTTAATAGCTACATGCATTCCCTGTGTCATAACAATTCTGGAGCATCTATTCTTCTTGCTCTATGTTGAGCCATTCCTCTGTTACTTCTACTAGAAGTTATGAATTAATTGCTAGCAGTCTGCAGTAAGGGTACAGAGGGGTGTGTACCTGCATAGACTTATTCTACCCAATCAGTGCTGCCATGTTCAGTCTGTGCATGTACACCCCCCCCCCCCCCCAACTGGTTACCTCCCCTCTAATAGCAATTCACTCATAACTTCTAGTAGAAATAATAAAGGAATAGCACAACATAGAGCCATAGGAATAGATGCTCCAGAATTGTTATTACATGGGGAATGCATGTAGCTATTAAAACAGACCTGTCAGGAGAGGTGACAGGCTCCTTTACTGCAGCAGTGAGTTCCTTAGGATGGAGAGGGCTGTGCTGAACACACAGAGGGGTGTCGAGCAGGGAGAGAGAGAAGTGTACACACCCCTCTCATTGATCCAGCAGAGTGATGTATGAGTGCTCTGCCAGATCAATAAAAGGGTTTTCTGGTTGTTAGACGTTATCCCTTATCCACAGGATAGGGGTAACTATTAGATTGGTGGGGGTCCTAGCAGTAGGGCCCCCACTGATCATTAGTATCCACTGAAGCCTCCTGAAATGAACGGCACAGACGTTCCATTCATTTCTTTGAGAATTCCAGAGATAGCCGAGTACAGAGCTCCGCTACCACCGATCTAATAGTTATCCCCTATCCTGTGGATAGGGGACGACAGCTACCTACCAGAATACCACCTTTAAGGAAGCAATCAGCAAGGTCTGGCACTGTTGAACCACCCTGACTGCAGACTAAAAGAGGCAGCCACTTCTTAGCAAAAAAAAAAAATTCTTGCTAAAAAGTGCCTCTTATAGTCCCAAAAAAATAGTAAAATGAGTAAAAAAAAATTTTTTTTACCATAAAGCTATATTCTTCTCCTGCTGTGTACCATGCTTTCTGCAGATCAGACACCATGTTCTTTTAAGACACTACTATTACCGCTGCTAAACCATGTTACGGCCCTTTAGATCTGGCCCTGACTACAATTATCTGCTTTTTAAGACCCCCAATAACATGAATAAATTCAGTGAACCTTTTATAAATTAACTGTAGCTTTTACAGCTTTCACATCCTTTGTTTATTCAGTGGAAACCTCTCTGGTACAAGAGTAGGAACGATGACGACTGCCCACTGGTTTGTTGGCCAGTGATGCACAAATGAATCACTTTCAAATGTCACCAGATGCCTCAGGTTAAGTTGCTGTCTTCATCTTAATCATTGATGATGGAATGCTGCCTGGGTCCTGTGGCCGGGGAAAAAGGTAAATTATTGTAAGAAACAGATTATGGGCCTCTTCAGTGTCCGCACATACTATTTATGGATTGCTTCCATGTGAGCAGTTCAAAAGAAAGCAAAAATTCAACATGTACATTTTTTCCCACTGTTTTTAAAATGCAATAGTCTAGTAAACCACAATCACATCAATATCAATCAGCGTTTTACAATAGATGTTAACAAAAAGCTGATTCAAAAAATCTAAAAAAATCTGAAAATGGCTTCGTTGTGAGATGCAGGACACAGGTACTAGTCAGGAATACATTTAGATCCTTCAAATGGTCTTTATTAAAAATGTTCTGCCATTTCTGGGATACAAGGGAACCTTGTCAGGAACTATCACCACAACGAATATGGTACTTGCTGGAGTACCACATCTCCTTCAATCAGGTGGTCCTGGAGAGCCCACTTGAAGAGTTTTTCACATCTCATAAAGTGTTGACATATTGCAAGGATATGTAATCACTTTGCAATTGGTTAGGGCCCAACAACCAAGGCCACCACCCTGAGTGCCCGTCAAAGTTTTCCCGGCGTATCGGCGCTCCTAGCCCCCTGCTATGTAAGGAATTGCAGCACTGCCTAATTCATGCTAATGGGGTTGTGTAACGGTTCCTTACAGAACCTCTTGGGACCAGTGGATTTCCAAGAAGTCAGACCCTTACTAACTACAGAGTGATAGCATATCCTATCCATATGCCATCGCCTAAAGAGATGTAAAAACCTATTAAAGAGGTTCTCCGTGAGTTGATGGACTAACCTTAAAGGGGTTTTCAAGAAGATTTCTAACCTGCTTCCCAGTGCTGACTCCTAGCTCTCCTTCTCTGAGCTTGATGTAAACATCCAGTTTGACATTGCCACAGCCAATCACTGACTGCGACAGTGACCGGATCCCCTTGCATCATGTCAAATGGTCACATGACTCAATAAGATCTGCTCACTGCCCCAGCCAGCGATTGGCTGCTGCAATACCAGATGTTTACAGTGAGGGAGCCTAGCGGAGGAGAAGGAGCTCGAAGCCAGCACCGGGAAGCAGGTACTGTAACTAATCTTCTCTTTACAGGTCCAGTAAAATGGCGTTGGGAGATTGCCAACCCCCCCCCCCCCCCCCCCATTCTTTCCCAACCTTGTGCTTTCAGAAAACTTTTAATAGATTATATTATAGGGACGTATCAAAAGTTTTGATCTGTGGGGTCTGAGGGCTGAACCCCCACCGATCTCTAGAACGAGAGGAGAGAAGCACTCTAGAAAGTCACATAGACTTTCTATTGAGTCCATCTTGCTTCTTGTCCTGCATCAAGAACTTCTCCACCCTCATTCTACAGATCATGTGAGTCTCAGTTCAAACCTCCACCTATCAAAACTTTTGATGTCCCTAAAACATATCAAATGTTTCTTGAAAGCAGTGTGACCCTTTAGGATAAACCATCATAATCAGATTGGTGGAGGTCCAGTTCAAAGCATCCTGCACCTGCTAATTTAGGGGGCCACAGGTGATCTAGTGGTATGCCGATACTTGGAGACAGGAACATCCTTTTTAAGACGTTAGATAAATGTCTTTTGGATTCGCTGATAGTCTTGTCCCCCAACAGCATATACTATGGGAAACATATCAAACATTAGAATCTGGTAGCAGTTAATCCACCTTACCCTATGTTGGCAAACATACAGTACATGCTTAGCCAAGGCAAACATGCATGTTTATATCGAAATTTGGGAGAAATTGCTATTGGCCATACAAAAGTTCACAGCTATATGTGTATGGCCAGCTTTAGCCTTCTGCAGACATGATGTATTGGCACATGTTATGGCAAATAAAGCATGCATTTTACGATATCTCCTATTTTCCGAACAGTCTTTCAACGCCAACATTTTCTCCAGATGAATAGACCTGGAAATGTCTGGAGTCTGTTGGAACTTCCTTCAAAGACAGGGTTAAACCAGGCTAAGCATGCTTTGTGAAATAACATTGATTAGAGTAGATGAGAAAGCCGGGTGACGGAGGGGTAGCCACTGCTCCCTCTCTATCACTGAAGACATATATTGACTGACTCTGGATCAGTCTCTCTCCCTACAGCTGATTGAGTTGCCTTTGGACACTAAATGAGCTTTCCATGGACATCAGCTTGCAATCTTCAGTTTGCACATCTCCCAGATGAAAGATTTACACTTAGGGGAGCAGGAGAGGTGTAGAATGTGAGACCGGAATGACTTTATTAACCCCTTAGCCCTGAGGACTAGAAAGAAAATGTGTGCAAATGATATATTCAGGGTTGGTATATTCAAAAAGTGGAAACAGCAATTTGTACATTGTTACTCAAAGGGTTTTTTCTGGGTTTTTCCGCTTTGTAAGACGCTTCAGATTCTAAGACTCCTAGGTCTTAGAGCAAGAAAATGAGACCTCAGATCAGACCCCCAATTTTCATCAGACCCACAAAATTGGACCCCAAGTCTTCATCAGACTACAGATCAGACCCCCGTATTATACCTGAGATAAGACCCCCATATCAGACCTCAGATCAGACCGAAAATAACTAAATTAACTTGCCTTAAATTCCCCGGATGGTGCCGCCACTATGCACATCCAGCCGCTCTTCCTGTACTCATTGCTCACTGGTCTTCTCTGAGCCCGTGCTGCACTGTGACCTGACATTGCACAGCATCAGGTCATAATGCGTGCACTATGTCCTGATGCTGTATGTAGTCTAGACCATGCGGCGCCTGGAGAACACCAGGGAGCGTTGAATACAACCATGGCCACTCACCACTCCCCGTGCTTCCTGCATACAGTACTAGTGAGAGTTTTCATACCTTGGGTTTTTTCATAAAATATGGCATAGACCAATAAAGATTCACTTAGAGGAGATTCTGACATTAAAAGTTTTTTTTCTATCCTGGTAAACCCATTTAAGGAACATCAGGATCTATTAGGCTTCTTGACCTGTCACATAGAAGACAAACAACTGCTGTTTACTGTTGAGCAGAATCCATTATAGAAAGAAATTTCCATTCATGATCCATCCTTATAGGCGCCTAAAGGGTCCATCAAGTTTTATCAGGACCAAGTCATTTTTAGACAGTGTCATATGTGATATGTATCTGCATCATGCATGGAATTCGTGAATGTCTGCCAGAAAGATGAGGATGAAGTCTTCCAACTTATAATTTGCTTGTATGTCATATCGCTGTCTGACATGAGCAAACATTTGGTCTAATCTTGTCCAGAGTTGACTAAGTCTACAATTACTTGGGAAAATATGAATATGAAAACAGATAACATTAGATCAAGTTAATGATCAAAATTGGAAAAAATTGGGGTGCGATTCGGCTTTGACCTACAGTACACTAGCAGATCTGACCAGAAAGGTGAATGTACCTTCAGAGTAGACGTAGTCCTAAAGATACCCTGCCAACATTTGCCGATAATGTAGCGTGGTGGTTGGTTGTGGACCCTCTCTTAAAATTTACTGCAATATTATACACAGTGTATAATATTGCTTGTCCCCTCCTGGGCTTGCATTGCCTTCATCCAAGCTGAGACTAAGCTTGAGGTACTCTAAAGCCGGGACAAGAAGTTCCTAGAATTATAAGTAAGAGACAGACTACAGCTAACTTAAGTTCCAGCAGAAGAAAAGGAGTTTCCTATTTATCCAGCCAAGCATAGCAGAGCTGAGAGAGCTACCGCATAGCAGAGCTGAAATTGTTGCAGATAAGTATTTGCCTGCCAAAATTAAGCTAATACCTGCTGATGACCAAGATAAAGTCCGGAAACTGTATGGAATACTGTTAATTACCAAGTAAAGCAACTGTTCAACGTTACTACAAAGTCTGGACCCCTTTTTGCACTGCTTCGGACCACATCACATCTGGGATCCACAGATATCCAGGTAGGAACACCATGACATGTGTATATAACGTCTACAGAGACTGTAGGCCACCCTGCACCACTCTGGCAATCCTACCTCTGGGAACCAACATTACCATCTACAAAGGGAGCATTGTGCTTCCGCTGTTTAACCGCAGCTGGCATCACGTTTACTTGCTCTATAAGAGGGACATATTTTATAGAAACCTCCTAAGGGGCGAGGGATACCCCAGACACTGAACCGAGCCGTCGCATTTCAGTATTCACGCACTAACTGGCTGGGTGGAGCCTGACTAACATCGGTCGGGCTCCGCCCACACAAATCATACATAAATACTACTAGTAAGGCAGTGCTGGGGCCTGATAGATGCCGGAGCCGACCGCATGTTATGCTACTGTGATGAGTGCTCTGACGGGGCCCAGCATGAAGTACAGTGACAGTGCATGGCCCTGGTACATGTGAAGACTGGGGGAAAATTACTGGGGGTCACTATAGGGAGATTACTGGGGGGATAAACATTACTAGGGACAACAGAAAGATATTGCTAGGGGCATTATGGGGACATTACTGTGGGCAATATAGGAGCATTACTGGAGGTAGTGGGGGATATTACAGGGAGTGCAGAATTATTAGGCAAGTTGTATTTTTGAGGATTAATTTTATTATTGAACAACAACCATGTTCTCAGTGAACCCAAAAAACTCATTAATATCAAAGCTGAATATTTTTGGAAGTAGTTTTTTAGTTTGTTTTTAGTTTTAGCTATTTTATGGGGATATCTGTGTGTGCAGGTGACTATTACTGTGCATAATTATTAGGCAACTTAACAAAAAACAAATATACACTCATTTCAATTATTTATTTTTACCAGTGAAACCAATATAACATCTCAACATTCACAAATATACATTTCTGACATTCAAAAACAAAACAAAAACAAATCAGTGACCAATATAGCCACCTTTCTTTGCAAGGACACTCAAAAGCCTGCCATCCATGGATTCTGTCAGTGTTTTGATCTGTTCACCATCAACATTGCGTGCAGCAGCAACCACAGCCTCCCAGACACTGTTCAGAGAGGTGTACTGCTTTCCCTCCTTGTAAATCTCACATTTGATGATGGACCACAGGTTCTCAATGGGGTTCAGATCAGGTGAACAAGGAGGCCATGTCATTAGATTTTCTTTTATACCCTTTCTTGCCAGCCACGCTGTGGAGTACTTGGACGCGTGTGATGGAGCATTGTCCTGCATGAAAATCATGTTTTTCTTGAAGGATGCAGACTTCTTCCTGTACCACTGCTTGAAGAAGGTGTCTTCCAGAAACTGGCAGTAGGACTGGGAGTTGAGCTTGACTCCATCCTCAACCCGAAAAGGCCCCACAAGCTCATCTTTGATGATACCAGCCCAAACCAGTACTCCACCTCCACCTTGCTGGCGTCTGAGTCGGACTGGAGCTCTCTGCCCTTTACCAATCCAGCCACGGGCCCATCCATCTGGCCCATCAAGACTCACTCTCATTTCATCAGTCCATAAAACCTTAGAAAAATCAGTCTTGAGATATTTCTTGGCCCAGTCTTGACGTTTCAGCTTGTGCGTCTTGTTCAGTGGTGGTCGTCTTTCAGCCTTTCTTACCTTGGCCATGTCTCTGAGTATTGCACACCTTGTGCTTTTGGGCACTCCAGTGATGTTGCAGCTCTGAAATATGGCCAAACTGGTGGCAAGTGGCATCTTGGCAGCTGCACGCTTGACTTTTCTCAGTTCATGGGCAGTTATTTTGCGCCTTGGTTTTTCCACACGCTTCTTGCGACCCTGTTGACTATTTTGAATGAAACGCTTGATTGTTCGATGATCACGCTTCAGAAGCTTTGCAATTTTAAGAGTGCTGCATCCCTCTGCAAGATATCTCACTATTTTTGACTTTTCTGAGCCTGTCAAGTCCTTCTTTTGACCCATTTTGCCAAAGGAAAGGAAGTTGCCTAATAATTATGCACACCTGATATAGGGTGTTGATGTCATTAGACCACACCCCTTCTCATTACAGAGATGCACATCACCTAATATGCTTAATTGGTAGTAGGCTTTCGAGCCTATACAGCTTGGAGTAAGACAACATGCATAAAGAGGATGATGTGGTCAAAATACTAATTTGCCTAATAATTCTGCACTCCCTGTATTATTACCAGAGACCAGTGGTGTAACGATTATTATTACTGGGCCCAGCAGGAGGGGTTGGGGTCCCGAACCAAAGTTTGTCCTGGGGCACATATAAATCTAGTTACGCCAATGGCTGGAAGATTTCAGCTCTGAAGCCTGAAGAATTGTGAATAGATTTGGGCTATAATAAAGCCTATATCTCAGTGTAAAATAAGTTGCATTTGCAGGTTGCTCAGTTTTTTATGTAGTAATCTGTAATTATGGTAATCAGGTTTCTTTTTGCAAAGTTCTTTACATTTTCCAGGCTATTCTCAAGGTTATAGGAAGATCAGAATATGAAAGCGCCAAACAGACTAATAGAAAGAGAGACTGTTTGAGATTGATGAAGTTCGATGGGGAGAGATTCAGGAGGTACCGTAGAGCCATTGAGTCATTGATTCACCATTTTGGATCTTCTGTTCTTGCTAATGATACTGCCGACAATGTGCACATTCAGTTCAAGAAGCAAACCTGCTATACATTAATCCCTTGTGCCAAAAAGTCAGATAATTGTCTCAGACACCAGTGAACTCCTCTTGTACAGTTAGCACCGGCTGTACTTTAAATTATTAAAGGCTATGAACACCTTCAGGGGCAATTTTCTTTTATTGTTGCATCTTACTCATTTTGGGCAAAATTTTTTTTCAATTGTTCATTATTGAACATTTTCAACAGTTTTGGTTCTACAGCCTTCACATTCAGTGTATGTGCAGATCATTGCTTTATGTCTTAGGGTTCATGACCCTTGGTCAGCCGTTCCATGCATTGGGGACCGCAATTTGTGATCACCCACAGCATGTCAATTGTTTGTGCAATTTATTTTAATTTTTTTGTGCAGAATTTTCCCTTTGGTGTGGAAACGTACAGATTTTCTGCACCAATGTGCAGGTACCCTAAAGGTGTCCTGTGGTATCTGACATCAAGTCCTATAAGTTATGAGGTGGGACCTTCATGGATTGGACTGCTTTTTTCTAGCACATCCCACAGAAGCTCAATCTAGTTGCAATCAGGGTAATTTGGAGGCCAAGCCAACACTTTCAACTGTTTGTTATGTTTAGAGATGGCCTTGCGGTTCACGGCGAACTTTGCTCGTTCGCGATTCGCAGAACATATGGCGATGTCCGTCGGTGCCATATTATGCATTGTGCCGAACTTTGACCCATGACACATCCATCAGGTGGGACAGGACAGCCAATTGAAATGTTTCAGCACATAGACACACCCCCACACTATAACAGAACCCGATCTGGCAGCCATTTTACATTCTGTGTTTTGCCAGTGTAGGGAGAGGTTGCTTTATGGAGCAGGGACAGGCTGTTGGGAACACCAAAGGCTAGCTAATAGGGCCACAAAAGTCCTTTAAGGACTGGTATAGGTGTGCTATCCATAGGTGTGATATACTGAGGGGTGTGATATACTTATAATATACTTTCTAACATAAAAAGTATATTATAGTGCATTTGTATTGTGCAGAAGTTGTGTGCGGTTCTGCTGCGATACCGCAGCTATAAAGAGGGACAAGCACTATTGGAACAACTATTTGCAACAGGTTGCCCCCCAAAAAAATGATTGAGGGGTGTGATATACCTGCTTCCACAAAATACTGATTGACGGCTGCGATATACCTGTTGCTCCAAATAAACAGGGTGGTCTGAAATAACTGTTGTGGCAAAAAATACTGATTAAGGGGATTGATATACCTGCTTCCACCAAATACTGATTGAGGCCTGCAATATACCTGTTTCCACAAAATACTGATTAAGGGGATTGATATACCTGCTTCCGCCAAATATTGATTGTGATCTGTGATATACCTGATTCCACAAAATACTGATTAAGGGGTTTGATATACCTGTTTCCACCAAATATTGATTGAGGCCTGCGATATACCTGCTTCCACAAAATACTGATTGAGGGGTTCACACAGGTTAGAGGCAAGGAAGGGGTGGATAGTGCGGTCCACACCCCTATTCCACCACAGGTGAGACCAGCTGGAGGTACTCAGGCTGGGATAAAGCACCTACCAGTGTGTCAGTCTGGGGGAAGTGTTGTCTTGGGACATAGACTGTGACAGAGGCCTGGAGGCTCTGTTAGTGTGGTCTCAGCCGGGCAAGGCTGAGGGGCTACAAGGCTGGGTGGTAGCCTGGAGTTGGGGGACGCAGCAACGCCTGGGAGGGTCGCAGGGATACTGAGCCTTAATCCCCCACAAGAGACATTGGACTTGAGACCGTGTGTGAACTGTGCTCTGTACAGCCAGGAGGCTGTGGGACATTGGCTGGGAAAGCTGCATTGGTTCACAGGGTGTCAACTGTACCTAATAGGTGAGTTAGGGACGTTAATGTATTAGTTAGAGCCTGGACGGGCGAGTGTTTATTGTTTTGTTGTTCTGCTTTTGGTGTGACACAATAAATGCACTGTTTGGACCTTAACCTCTTCACGCCCGATGACGTACATGTACGTCATCAAGCGTGTTTTTAAAGATGGCGACAGCTCCTGCCCTCTGCAAGCGCCCTAGCCACAGGTGGCCGCCTGCTTCTTATAGCAGATACCCGCGGCTAATGTCCGCAACCAGCAGTAATGCCGATCAGACATTTAGCCCCTCAGATGCCATGGTCAATCCTGACCACGGCATCTGAGCGCTCTGAAAACCGAAAGCTTTCGCTTTCGGTTGTGCTTCAGCTCTTTATGAATGACAGGAGGCTGCTGCATAGTATTTCCTATGGAGCCCTTGCCTGTAATAGGGCTCCATAGGAAAGTAGTGAAATCATCATAGATTCCAATGCAAACGCAGCCTGGCTCTACTCCAGTGGCCTACAGTAAAATTTTTATCCAGTGACCGCCTAATGTACCTCCAGCCACATAATCACAAGTTCTTTTCTGTCAGGTGAATGACTGACTGACTAATTTTTGGGGCCTGTACTCCTGTAGCATAAAATAAAAAAATTCTAGACTCCAGCAGGCACATTTTGACAGTATCCCTTTAAGACGCATAAAATTGCCCCTGATTAAAATTCATATATTTTGTGGGAATTTTAGCCAATGATCCCCCTCTGGTATGTCACTGTCCATGTTGTGGGACTATTTGTGTACTTCTAGTAAGTATTTGGTGGCTGAAAATATGACCTGAAGGTTTTTCAGGTTCACCTGCCATTAAAGTCAATAGGGCCTGCCGCGAATGCGCGGTTCGCGAACATTTGATCCGTCCCAGCCAATGTTCGTCTATCACATAGTGTTTCCTATGGAGTCCCTGTCTGTAGCAGGGCTCCATAGGAAACTAGTACATTTCTCATAGACTCCAGGAGTCTATGAGAATAGCAATATAATAATTGCTGGTTATAGTTCCCTATTAAAAAAAAAAAAGTGTAAAAAAAGTTTTTAAAATAAAAAATGTAAAAAATTCTAATCACCCCCTTTTCCCAAAAATAAATAAAAATGTGTAAAAACGCCCATACTATAAAAAATATATATTTTTTATTTCCCCATACGGCAAACGTAAAAATGGCCGATTCTCAATTTCTTCATTGATAACACACGACACATCATCAATTTACTCCTTATAGAATTTTCTGCTGGACCTTTTGGGGCCCATTGTTGCAACAGGGCCTTGGACCTTTGTCGGATCTTCTGATGGGATGATGGAGAGATGGCTAGTTGTGCGTAGTTGCAAGCTTGGACTGGCCCACAGGAGAACAGGTGAATCCCCTGGTGGCCCCCAGTCCCTCATCCTTTGCACATAGATTGACTGCACCACATACAGATATGCAGCGTACAGAATTTTAACCAGCCTATGTCCATATAAAAAATACTGGTAGATTAACAACCTACTGTACACAGTTTATTATTATAGATGCATCAGGAGGCAGAGAAGACTTCTAGGCACAGAGGCAGGCCAGCAGTATCCTCTTTCCTGAAGGACCTGCCTTCTCAAAGTCGCTAAAGGGATCCCCCATAATCAGTCATCCTAAGCATCTTGCTGCCTGCCTGCCGTTGTGGTAGCAGGTAGTATTTGCTTGTACAGTGTGCCCTTAGAATAAATTTTACTGGTGGCCCTTAGGCTCCCCAGTCTGACACTGCTTGGTCGCCATCTTGTTCAGTGAATTTATGAAAATGTCAAAGTGAGGACTTGTTAGTCCTAAAACAAATCTATGTTTTTATAGCAATCCAACCCCAAAGAGTTAATGAACATGGGTATTAATAGACTTTCCATCTTTTGGCAGAACAATCACGACTGCCATTCGATAATATTTATTAGATGGAAAAAAAAGTCCAATTTTCTGGATGGCAGACAGTGTTAAAGAAGGTCATTATTTTATAAGGGTCATGATGTACAAACATAAAGATGTGCAAATGGTGCACTGGATGTTCTCTATTAAGCACATCTCAAAACCATTATATCATCAAGCCACATTACTAAGAACAAATCCTGGCTCCAGGTATAAAATATGGTGAAGATATGGTCATTAATCACCAATAAATAAAAATGTTTCTGCAAAACATACATAAAGGAGATAAGTGTAAGCAGGCGGCTCCATAAATTATCACTGTTAGGATCCCTTTGACATTGGTTAAAAACTGATTTATAGAAGGGGCTGACATTCATTTATTGGTTAGCATACAGCCTAATGTCTGGCACCACACGCTCAAACTTTTACAAATGAATTGTAGTGTTTACGGCATGGCTGTCATATGGTGAAATGACGAGGAGCTGGTGAAAGGTTCCCATCGAAGATGTACAGGTGGAACTCTAAGAATTAGAATATTGTGCAAAGTTCATTTATTTCAGTAATGCAACTTAAAAGGTAAAACTAACATATGAGAGACTCATTACCTGCAAAGCGAGATATTTCAAGCCTTTATTTGTTATAATTTGGATGATTATGGCTTACAGCTTATGGAACCCCAAAGTCTCAATCTCAGGTACCCTTTGCTCAGGGGGTATGGATTAATTAGCTGACTAGAGTGTGACACAAAATTCTAATTTTAAGTTGCATTACTGAAATAAATGAACTTTTGCACGATATTCAAATTTTTCGAGTTTCATCTGTAAATCCAGATCAAAGTGACATTGAATGATAAGCACTGGACCACAATGTCAGATGTTGAGACCCTGCCACCATCTAATTTCTTAGTCCATGGATTCCCACCTAAACATTTAATCAGAAGAAGGATATACCTTCACTTAATTATAAGTGTAGCTCCAACAGTAGGGACTCCTATGATCCTCAAAATAAAAGAGCACAAACACTTTATAAGAGTCTCCTGAATATTAGGATAATCCTATGATCATCAAAATGAAGGCAAACCACTAATTAAGCTTAAAGGGCTTATCCAGCAGCATGAAACATTCTACAAAATGGGCAGTATTGGTTAAAAAAAAGTAAAAGAAGCATTACTCACCTCATTTATCCACTACTGCTGCTGTTCTGACGCTTACCGGATGCCAACTGGTCTCTACTTCCTGGTGCAGTCTTGACCTGCAATAGTTGATTGGTCAAGTGGCCATTTCCTGTGTATCATGGCTGGACCAGGAGGCAGAGAACCAGTAATTCACTTGAATAGAACTGTACTGAAGGTCCCTGATGGTGAACATGGACTTTCCTGTGAAAGACTAATGGTGGTCCTAGACTTCGACCACCCCACTGATCATTATGTTATGGCATTGCTTAGTTAGGTATACCCTATAAAGCGGAGAGAGCCACATAGGAGAATTATAGTGGTCAATAGTTGTATGCTGGTAGATGAGGACAAACATTGAGGCTATAGACTTTTTATGGTGGCCATAATTTAATCTAATATATTGCAACATTGTACAACAGGCACTTGAACATATAGTCTAATACCATTACTCTGCATCCATGTAAAACCTTAATCCATAGAACACACCTAAGTCCAGAAGTAAAAGTAACAGTCCACCATAGTTTGTCCATAACTGATTATAGATGGTACTTTGAAGGTGTAAATCCATAGACATTATTTGCTTATTGAAGTGCCTTGAAACTATCTAAAATATTAGTCCATAAAATCCATCCAAGCATAGAAATAAAAACTCCAGACTAGACTAGCTGGAATATCAAGTAATAGACCATAATTATCTTAAATATTGTAGATGATAGGGACACCTGGTTGTGCTAATGTTGGGGTGGCAAAAATCGACAACACTCAGTGCATAGTCCAGTTTCAGCAAATTTTATTCTTTGTAAAAGAAAAGGTTACATAATATAGTTTTTGCATACATTCTTCACCGTTTCTAAGATCTCTGCTTACTGCCTTTTAATAGGAACCATATTTTTTTAGGGTACTTTCAAACTTCCGGCAGAGGATTCCGGCAGGCATTCCAGCAAGTGTTCAGGATTTTTGGCCATAGAGAAAAATACAGCATGCTGCGGTATTTTCTCCAGCCAAAAAACATAAGAGGGACTGAACTGATGCATCCTTATGCATACTGAACGGAATGCTCTCCATTCAGAATGCATTGGGATAAAACTGATCAATTTTTTTCCGGTATTGAGCCCCTGCGACGGAACTCAATACCGGAAAAGAAAAACGCTAGTGTGAAAATACCCCTACTTCCAAGACATTACAATCCTTCCTGGCCATGAGATGGACGCACAGGTGTACTGTTCATTACAGTACAAGTATCCTAGCTGCATCATGTAATGAGCCGTGCACCCATATGTCCATCACATGACCAGGACACATTTTTATCTTTAGGAAGTAAATAATAAAGATTCTTGCATGTCACACCGTATCCGCCGCTGCCCCGCTACTTCTATTAGGAACATTAGGGGTCACTTACGTAGATTTTACACCAGTTTTTTGTGTAAAAAATGTCACAAGACCCTTGGTTACACAGGCATTTTTACACTGTCCTCTCCAATTCAGAGAGGCGGGGGCGGGGACCAAGACAGCGGCCTGCCCCAACAAATTTACCAACTTTTATGCCTGGAAGCAGGCATAAAAGAGGAGTAAAAACTACTCAAGTCAGGGTCTGGAGTAGTTTTTACTCCAGGCGCACTGACAGTCAGTAGGATAATAGAGAAATATAGATGGGCGTAAAAAGCCAGTTTTTGTAAATGACCCTCGTTATTCATTGAACTACTACTACTACTCCTATGATTGTGTCACAACCAGACAGCTGAGAAGCTCTGACAGAGGCCTTTCAGAACCTCCTCCTTGAGTTCTCTTTGTTGTGCTGTTCAGTTCCTCATCTCGTTAGCCTCTCTCAGCTGTCATGGAGTTGGACTGATTGCTTCCCTTTAAATTCCTCCCCATGGTGCATTACTGGGCGGCTTATACTTCTTCCTGGAGTGTGTGTGCATGCTGATCTTGTTTTCCAGTCTGCTACAAAGTTAAGTGCTGAACATTTATCTGTTATTTTCTGTTTGCTGGATCCCAGGTGACCCTGACTCCCTACGTGTCTGGTGTGTGGAGCCGGTGGTCGTGTCCCCTCACTATTGTAGGGTGTTCAGGGGTTATATAGTCGAGGTACGTGGATATGCAAACTTCCACCTTTCGGATCTTTGCATAGGCTGAGCAGCCAGGGAAAGTCTCAGGTCTTGTGCAGGGGTCTCCCTTTTGGTTCCTTAGCTTTGGATCCACTCAGTCATATATGCATGTTGCTTTGTCTTGTTTCCTGTACACCGTCCGTGCCTTCACCACCACACCCCTCCTCCCCTTGCTCTGTGTGCTCTGGCACGGCTTATAATTATTAATCAACTTCCGCTATAAATGCTGGACTGCCCTCTCACTCCTTGCCTGAGCTTAGATTCCTAGTTTACAAGTGAAGGTGTACTATTCTGATTGTCTGCCTGTGTACTGAACTTCTGCCTGTTAACCGATATTCTGGTGTCTGCCCTGACCTCAGATTAGTGTAACGGAATTGCCCGTACTCTGCCTTCCCTGACTTCTGCCTGTTTACTGACTACGAGTATTTCCTTACCCCTTTGTGCGTCGCACTTGTCTCTGACCTCTGTGGGTTAGCTGCCAACTACACTGGGACTATTAAGAGGTAGTGGCCTGGTGGCTTCTCTGAAGTGAAGGCCAGATCTCTGTATAGGGGTAAAGGAAGGAATACAAGGGCACTCCCAGTATTATGCCCTTAAGATTATCCCAAAGTCAAACTGGTTAGTTGGTACAGTGGATCCACACCCATGCCCATTACACTGCTGAATAACAGCAAGCAGAGATCTTGAAAACCCATGGCCAGATCCCTGGAATTGATACAAAAATTATATTGAAAAACTGTATATCTTTTCATGATACAAGTAATAACAAATAACATTTACAGTATTTGGCAAAACCAAAATACTTGCTTAGGGTACATTCACAACATTTTTGTGACATTTTCTTGTTATTTTCACACTTTTTTGTGGCCAGATTTTAGCTGAAATTCAATAGGGAAATATCAAATGCACTACAACACTATAAACACCTGATATTTTCCTCACTGTTGGTAAATATTTTGGGCCAAAGGCTTTTTTTTTTTTTATGTGGCATGCTATAAGCATATTTTTTTGGCCATCTTTCTACTGGCTTCTCTACAGGGGAAAAAAACGCCTGTAAAAACATGCTAAAAATGTCTGTGTAAAAAAAAAAAAAAGACACATAAAACACTTTTAAAGCCGCTTTCCCACGGTCAGTGATTTACATTAGTGATTGTGAGCCAAAACCAGGAGTGGAGCCTCCACAGACATAAGGTGTAGGACAGGAATCCTCAAACTGCGGCCCTCCAGCTGTTGTAAAACTACAACTCCCACAATGCCCTGCTGTAGGCTGATACCTGTAGGCTGTTCGGGCATGCTAGGAGTTGTAGTTTTGCAACAGCTGGAGGCTGCAGTTTGAGGATGCCTGGTGTAGGAGAAAGATCTGTACCTGTTCTGTGTTTAGATCCACACCTGGTTTTGGCTCAAAATCACTGACCAAACTGTGACTATGGGAATAAGGTGTAAGGCTGCTGCACACTTTTTTTTTTTTTTTCTTTTTTACAGTTTTTATTTCTTTTTTTCTGTAAAAAATGTCATTAAATTTGTGTATTTTTAAAAATGTTTTTGGGGGTAGAGTTTTTTCTAGTCATATTTGAATAGCAGTCTTTTTCAGATCTTTTTTTCCTAGTCTGAGAAAATGCATGAAAAAAATGACATCCAGAGCATAGTTGTGATTTTCAAAGCCTTAAAATGGCAATCCTAAAAACCCAGTGTTTGTAGTTAATTTTAAAATTTCCTATTGGCCAACATGTACCATCTGGCTGAAGCATTTTTTTTGCCCACAAAGAACAAACCCAACAAAAAACATACTGTGAAAAATGTCATTAAAAAAGGATGGAATGCATGGGGGTTTTCTCAAACCAGAGAAAAGTTACAAAAAAGTGTGGGCAGAAAGTCCAAGGGCTGCATGCACGTGATCCATATTAAACTCGCACGAGTTATGTCAATGAAGAACTGAATTTTTTTCTTCAGTGTTTATACGTTTTTTCACAACCATGAAAAAAACTGAAACATAACCCTAAGCATCTCCTAACAACCATCAGTTGGGCCTCAATGGGCAAGTCATGGGATACCATTTTTCATGCAGAAACTATTCAGTTCCTATGGGGTCCTTCGTGTGTTAAAAACACTACTTATATTGCCCATGTAATAACAATTCTGGGACATTATGACCGTATGTTGTGTCATTCCTCTATCTTTCCAACTAGAAGTTTATACATGAAATACTAGAAGTTTGCCATAAAGGTCTATCTGGGTGCTACCAGTTGGGGGGGGGGGGGTCCCTGTACAGTCTAAAACTATCCAATCCAGACTGCCAGTGTCAGACCCACCACCAACAGGTACCACCATGTAGACCTTAAACGCAAACTGCTGGTAATTCATTCACAATTTCTAACAGGCATAATAAAGGAATGGCACATCATAGAATCAAAAGAATAGATGCTCCAGAAATGTTATTACATGGGCAATGCAAGAAGTTACTAAAGCAGGGGGCAGCTCCTGTTTTCAAATCGGGTACAATCCATTTTAAACACTGATAGCACCGACAAGTAAAACTCTTGTGCATGAGACCCATCTGTGTCCTCTGTCTACATATCAAGCACTGGTATACTTTACTAATCTAGTATTTAGTCAGTTGTAAGCTGGGGCATAACTATACCCAGGGCTTCAAGTCTGAGAGAACCCCAAATGCCCATCAGCCCCCTATGAAGAGACCTATATTGTAAATTATGCTTAATACTTTGAGGGCCCTATTACATATTTTGCACTGAGGACCAGGAGCTTCAAGTTGTCCCTTTGATTGTGGCATATAGTGGTATATAGTCAAGTGAGGCCCATGATTTATAGCATCAGCTGCAATTACTATTGTATTTCACATGCTCCATCAAAATCCTCTATAAAGTATATTCTTTGTCTACTTATAATGGCCTTTCTTCTCCAAACACCAAAATCCCACATGTAAAGACCAAGGTAGAGGGATTTATAAGACCTTCTGTTCTATCTATCTCCTAGAGAAATGCTAAGAAGCCTAAAAGGTCACAAGGTATACATCTATAATACGTCTAGTCTGCAGTGTTTATTCTATCCCCGGGCAGCAGGAATACAGTTGGGCACAACTTCTCGCTGAGGGATCTCCAACGAACCCTTATTAGATACTAGTGTTTGAACAGCCAGATGACCTTTCATTGCAAATCCCTAGGAAGTTAGAAAACAAATTCAACACTTAAATTTTGAGAAATTTCTGTTAATTTAGTAAATCCTTATGGCTAGTTTCTATACATTTCTTAGATCAACCCTAACCCTTTCCCTTCCAGAGCACTGAAGGTTATGTGATCTATCTATGGATCCTATTAAAGGACAACTCCTAGGCTGGTGGAGGTTTCACATCTAATAATGGCTTTCAGTGTCCGATGATGAGTCTAAATAGTTGCACTGATATTTGCAGTAACCTTCTGCACAAGAATAATTGTCTGCCATGTCTCTGTGCTTTTCTCACCAGCTCCCTCTGTGACGGTGACAAATGTGGATGCTTGAGTAAATTAGATACTTCGGCATGGCCTGTTCCTTCTTCCTCCTGAAACCTCTACACCTCACTGTGTGATTTATAGACTACACGTAGCAGCAGGAATGACCTGAACACACTGTCTGTACTGACCCCAGAACAACATCACAATCCAAGTTCTGGCAGCACAACAGGGTAGGCCCTCTCCAACCCCTACAGTCCCACATTTTAGAAGACCAGTCACATAATGAATGATTCTTAACTAAGGCATTGTCAAAGCCACATCTATTGAGGTCCCATTGATCATCCGCCAAAAGCTGGGCGTTGAAGCTGGGAACACAAATACATAGGGTCTGCAGTGCAAAATGTAAAAAACAGGAATGTGCCGTAAATGTCCGATAAGTGCAGGTCCCATTTATGGGGCCTGCTCCTATCTCAAGAATAGGGCCAGGCTGTGAATGAAGTGGCAACAATGAGGAGGGAAAAAATGGACCATGTGGTGTGTAAATTTTCTAGGTTTCTATTGGTCTATATTTCTAATAAGGCTCTGGGACTATCCATCATTCAATAGATCTAGTGTAGTACTGCATTATAAACAGAAACCACAGTCGATACAGGGTTGGACTGGTTCACCAGAGGATCCTCAAGTGGATAGTGTTGAGCGAACTTGGGGTTTCACGTTCAGCATACAAGGTTCAGGTTATCTAAGAGTTCGGTTATGGATTCCACTACTGTGGACCATAAGTTATGGTCCGTGGTATCGGTATCCAAAACAAAATTATTAGATAACCCGAACCTTGTTCTCCAAACTTGAAACCAGAAGTTCGCTCAACACTACCAGTGGGCCCAGGCTCTGATACTATAATAGGCCTCAAAGATCCAGGAGAAATAACACATTAAACTGCCTTGGAGCCTGGAGTTTTAATGATGATAAAGGGGTTGGGCATTAAATGATTTCCTCCTAGTCAGTTCCGAGGAACCCCATTCCAACACTGAGCGTAGATGTGAACAGAGCCTAAATATTGGTGTTGTGTACACCTCCATGTGAGTGGTTTACCCGCAGAAGTCTGCTACCATGTCAGAGGATGTATCTTAGCATTTGATTTCTTGAATTTATCATGATTTTTTTTGGGTAAAATGATGATAATCTCCATTCTCCATCACCTTTTAAGTCTTGTTCCAACCACAGATGCATGTCCATTCGGATAAATCTACGTACATGGATGAGTTTTTGACAGGTGAAACACAAAGAGAAACGTTGCCAGTACCAGCAGTGGAGACCATGGTTAAAGGGGTTGTATATACAATTATTGTATAATCAAAGTTATAATTAAGTTCTGTAAATTTCTAAAATATTTTATATTTCAATTTGGAAACATGTTCCAATCTCAGCTTGATATCAGTGAACGTGATCGTCCTTGTTTACAACTCAGAGGCTAAAAATCCATAGAGATGTAATACCACAGCTAAAGCTGGTCATACATTTTCTTAGCAGATCCAGATGAGATCTGCAGTGAGACTCCAGAGGTTGTATTCACCCAGTATCTGGGCTAATATGTCGACATCGGCAAAAACTTTTTTTTACAAAATTTAACATTAAATGCCCCACTAAGGTCCTGTATGACCAAATAAAAAGTAAAAAAATAAAATATAAAAAAGATTGGTAATTACTAATGCCAGCATTAGCAATACGAGGTAGCTTTCTAGCCCAGCACCCTGCATATATCAAAATGACCATAATGCAAATAGGACACAATAAAAAAAAGTATTAAAAAAAAATAAATTTCCTGGGTAAAAACAATACTTAAATAAAAAAAAATTAATAAAAATATAGTCTGGTCTCAAACTGGTCAATCGAAAAAGAAGGGCCACAGCCAGTGGTTGCTTTTTTACTTTATAACTTACGGTATCTCTTCCAAGATGCAACAAGTTTTCTTCCTTGTAAATGGTGATTCCTTCTCTTAATTAAATGAGGCAGATTTCAACGATCTTTTTATCACAAATTATCCTGATATTATAGAGCTCGCGTAATTACCAGTTTTTTTTATTATTTTTTATTTCTTTATTTTTGAAATCACATGCAGGTACGGTCCGTTAAATCGCCAGGGCGCATTAAGGAGGAAGAAAAAAAAAATCTTAACGAGGGAGAAGCAATCAAGTTCATTATGATTTGAGTACGAGCCATTAACATGTTCAATGAGGTCACAGCCGATAAATTAAATAACTTCCTAATATGAAATTGTCATTTTTGCAGGTTTTGAAGCAAGGTTAATGTCTTTAATTGGTCTATTTATGCTTCTTTTCAGTATAAGGGATGAAAGTACCATTTCGTGATCTGTTAGAAAGTGACTCTGGAGAAGTAGGGAGAAGGCATTAGACTTGTTCCTACACAATATATGGGTTTGCCACCAAAATACTATTATATATAGTAATGTACTGTAATGTACATATGAGATAAAAGAAATTGTGTTCTCATATCCATTCGGTATGTGTGTGTGGTCCTATAACTGTTGTCCCGGTCATCTGTCGTATGGTATGGTGTGAAGTTTTTACGGTCATGTAGCAGAATGTGGATCACAGTGGGTCCTAGTGAAAGCTGTATATAGCTGCAGCTTTCACTCCTGACCCGGTTTCTAATAGCCATAGCTCTCTATGTATCGCACTGTGATTGCTTAGATTATCAGATGTTAAACAAGACCATTCTCACATCTGTAGCTGCTACCCAGTCTGAGATATGAAGGGTTAAAATAGCCCTGTGATCTCAGCCAGCCTAGATGAGGAGGCAATGGGGACATGTCTCGAGCATTGATACGACATCTATAGAAGTGTATGGGGCCAAATTTCATACTGATTTTTTATTTTATTTTTTTATGTTTTTTGCACCAAGGAGATCACTGTCCAAACTTCCTAGTAACTCTACTCAATCAGCAAGGAAGTTGAGGGATTCAACCTCCGAGATGTCCCGATCTGTGATACGACATACAAAAGAGTATGGGGCCAAATTTTTTATTTTTTTGCACCATGTACCATCAGATGCTGTATTACTCTGTTATGTGGTACTGTGTGGAGGTACACACATTTTCTCAAAAGATGGCCATTTCAAAACTCCCTACCCTATTTAAAAGTTCTACCTGCTTCTAGAGACAATATTGTGTTCATCACATCTACATTAAAGGTCATCTGTCAGGTCTTCCGCTGAGGGCAGCATATGACAGAGAAGGGGGCCCAGAGATATATAATTTGTGTTACGATTTGATTCCATTTTTCACGTAAAAAGATGTAAAAAAAAAACTTGCAAGCTTGACAGAGAGAGCCTGTAAATCTAGCTTTCTCCACCCATACACTGATTGACAGCTGTGTATGGGTGTGTATATAGGGAGAGGTGTCAATCATCCTCACACTGGCACACCACAGGGCCGTCCATTGACAGGAGGGCACACCTTTTCTTCTCTTCAGGAACACCCAAGTATTGGGCCTACTGCTGATCCACCCACCCCACTGTCCCTACCTACTTGCATGATCTGTCCTAAGTGATGGCCCACAACTGGACAGCAGTCCCTTTCTAGCTAAGTGCAGGGGCCTAAACCAAATGGAAAAGAGTAGTGAGACAGAAAGAGTTGAAAACCAGACAGGCAAAACTATGACATGGAAACCAGGGAAAAATGTCAGCAGACAAAGTCAGCAGACAAAGGCGAGTCAAATACCAGGAGGTCACATCAGAGGCAAAATTACTGACAAAAGGCAATGTCAAAGTCAACAGGCAAAGGTCAATGATCCAGAGTAGCAAACACACAGCTAGCTAATGAGGCATAGAAAACCAATCACAGGCACCTGTTGCCAGCAGCTACTGGTTTAAGTAGCCTACTTTAGGAGGCATGTGATGCTGGCACAGAACCTGATTGGTCCATGTCCTAACTCCCTGATAAGTTGGGCAGCCCCACTGTCAGCAGGGCTAGTTCCTGTCGCAACAGAGCACCACCTGTGTCTCCGACATATTGCGGCCCGGACTCACCGCTGGAGCTCAGACAAGTAAGTGCGTGACACCTGCCTGGTGTTAGTTTGGGTGCCCTTAATTTTAGCTGTTGGTCTGGGTTCAAGGCAGGAGAGCATCTTGAGTGTGGTGGTCAGTAACCAGGCCATCTGGTGTAAATAAATAAGTATCGCTTTACTAATGTGCAGAATAGGAGGAGGAGTACATCCGACAGTAACAAGGCACAGTTCCAAGTAGATCACAGTCCAATTCCTCCCAATAGCAATGTATGGACAGCAGCAATGATTGAGGTTGTAGAAGAGGTGGATGATGGAAAGTGAGGAACCTAAGATGTATGGCAAATTCTTAAGAGAAGAGAGGTGGCTGAAAGAAGTTGTGATGGCAGTCTGGGCTGCATGGAGGAGATGAAGAAAGAGAATGGTGTCACTGAATGTAATAGATATGTAGTCAGGGGCACTCAGGCATGGACCGAGGGCCTGCGACCACTAGGGGGCTCCGTCAGGGCAGTCTTCTGCACTCACATGTAATGGAGAGCTCTGACGGGGCCCGGCATGAAGTACAGTGACCATGCCGGGCCTCGTCAGAGCACTCCTCAAACATGTATAATATGAGGCAAGAAAGGGGGGGAGGTGTTGGCGCAGAGGCAAAGGGGGGGGGGGGGTGTGCAGTTCTTGTTACTGCTGGGCTGTTGTTTCCATAGTAAAGCAGGGAGCACTCTCCAGAGCCCAGACCTGAATTTGATTGAAAATCTGTGGGGTGATCTGAAGAGGGCTGTGCACAGGAGATGCCCTCGCATTTGGAGTGTTTTTGCAAAGAAGAGTGGGCAAATCTTGCCAAGTCAAAATGTGCCATGCTGATAGACTCATACCCAAAAAGACTGAGTGCTGTAATAAAATCAAAAGGTGCTTCAACAAAGTATTAGTTTAAGGGTGTGAACACTTATGCAACCACATTATTTTATTTTAATGTTTTTTCTTCCCTCTACCTAAAAGATTTCAGTTTGTTTTTCAATTGAGTTGTACAGTTTATAGGTCACATCAAAGGTGGAAAAAGTTCTGAAATGATTTATCTTTGTCTAATTTTTTTACATCACAAAAACCTGACATTTTAACAGGGGTGTGTAGACTTTTTATATCCACTGTACATACTACATAACATACACCTCAGATACAATATACACACACATTACATACATTCTACATACCATACACATTGCAAACATACATACTACATAGCATATACATTACATATATTCTACATACTATGCGCACACACATTAGATACATACTATACACACATACACATTTCATACATACTATAAGACCTACACATACATACAATGCACATGCGTTATCTCAAAGCATTTCTTTTGTTTTTGGAGAAAACTTCAAAGTAAGGCTACATGTACACGAACGTATTTTGTTTCCGTGTCAGTTCAGTTTTTTTTGCGGATAGGATGCGAACCCATTCATTTCAACGGGTCCGTAAAAAATGCAGACAGCACACCGTGTGCTGTCCGCATTAGTATGTCCGTTCCATAGCCCCGCAAAAAAAATAGAACATGCCCTATTCTTGTCCGTTTTAGGCATTGTTACAATGGATCCGCCAAAAAAACGGATGGCATACGGATGTCATCCGTCTTTTTCTTTGCGGATCGCAGAACACATACGGTCGTGTGTATGTAGCCTAAAGCTGCTGCTTGTAGAGATATCCCGTTACTGAAGTGGTTTTCTCAATCAGGACTGGGCATCCATGTAATAATGTACAAGAACTAGAGACCGATCTGGTGCCGGTTGGAATGGAGGCGTCATGCTTCACGGATCTTAGCCCTAAATCAACACATTAATTAACACAATTAGCGAACGGCTTTGAATTATTGTCACTTTCAGGGCTAGTAAATAATCTGAATGGGGGTCAGCACTTCACAGCTTCAGAGATGTCAGGACTGGATGATATTAACAGTTTAAGTGCCTTACACCGCGCTGATTACAAGGTATTTGTGGCATCATCGAGGATCATCAGTAAGAGGTCTACACAAATAAAGGTTTTGGCTTTAGAGCTCATGCACACGACCATATGTAATTTGCGGTCGGCAATTTGTGGTCCGTGTGCATTCCGTATTTTGCAGAATGGAACAGCTGGCTACGAATAGAACAGTCCTATTCTTATCCGTAATGCAGACAATAATAGAACATGTTCTATTTTTTGCAGAACGGAAATACAGATATACGGAAACGGAAAGCACGCTGAGTAACTTCCAAATACGGTCCAGAAAAAAAAAAAAACTGACATGAAAAGAAAATGCGTTCATGTGCATGAGCCCTTAGTAGGAGGATTCAGTTTTATAGGTAAGTCACCACAACAGGTTTGCCGATGCAATCCATTAAGCCGGTGCTGAAATGGCAAAAAAAAGAGAAAAAAATAAGTCCTATTCCACTCTGATTTTTTTTTCTTTTGTTATTGGCTAGCAGTGAGCATGACGGGTTTTAATGAGGTGAGTGCTTCATGAATATTCATGTTCTCGTGTCAGATGATAATGGCAATAAGAGGATTCATAGGGATGTGATGCGGAGGTTATTGTAGGCCAGGTAGCACAATGCGGTTTGTAGGGGGGAGGAGTGCATGTGAAATGGAAAAAATGTGTTGTGCAGTAGAAGGAGTGAGTAGAAGAAAAGCCTCCATTAAAGTGACTCCAATCCAGAATCCTTCTATAAAACATAGTCAGGGGTTTCCAGTGAGGGCTCATTCACACAGCCGTTGTTCGGCCGTTCCGTGTATTTGGGGCCACAATTTGCAGTCCCCAATGCACAGGCCCCATCCGTGTGGCTGCCGCGACGGATCCAGACCCATTCAACTTGAATGGGTCTGTGATCTGTCCACACCGCAAAAAAATAGAACATGCTCTATTTTTTGCGGTGCAGAGGCACGGACAGAGACGCCACAGAAGCACTTTGTAGTGCTTCCATGGGGTTCCGTGCCTCCGTTCCACCCCGACCTTACAGATTGCGGACCCATTCAAATGAACGGGTCCACATCCATGATCCGGGGTGCACGCGGCGCGGGCAGTAATACAGGCACGGCCAAACAACGGCTTTGTGCATGAGCCCTAAAGATGGGCAAACTACTGGAAATTCGATTTAGTTTATTTGGCCAAATTGATCGACCAATTCTATTTGGGTCTGATTTGATTCTAATCGAATCAAAAGTGTTCCAATTGGCCTGGAAGTTTCTGTATGATACTCCGAAGACTTTTTTTTCTCCCCTCTCCCTCTGCCAAAATTTGCCCAAATCGAATCAAAAAATTTGTAGCTCAATTTTTTTTATACTAAATTTGGGTCGAATACAATGAGTTACAAATCGATTCCCTCATTCCAGTATTGTATTAAAAAAAAAAAAAAAAAGGAGTTGGACGACTGTATCATGACCAGTTCTGCAACTTTGTAATATAATTTATATTTCAGTTCCTCACTATTTGCAAGTTCTCGGCTTGTAGCAGAGAGTGAAAAGGAACATTTTTGTTTATGGTCATTGTTCTGTCTTCATACAGGTTCACACAGTGTGCAGTCTGACATTCAGCATAAACCATTCCTGTCTTCCAACCTGTCCACAGGTCCTTTTTTCTCTGTGGAAAGAGGATCATCCCAATCGGACATCTCTGTGGTGAAGTCTCTTACCCTCATTTTACCTTGGATAGTAATAGGCGCTACGAAAACCAGAGGATCATATAAGCTGTTTATGGTGGACAGAACTCCTCTGCGTGTGAAGGGCTTTTCTGCCTTGCTAATTTGGAAGGTGAATGTGTCTGCCTTTAAATCCCAGAGCAAACCGAGGCTCTGCTGCATGGGAAGGGAGTAGGTGCTAAGATCCAAGTCCTTTAGATCACTTGAATGGTCTTGGGTGAGAAGGCCTCCATTAACTTACGGGCATTGGAGGCGATTTTGTGCAACCTCAAATTAGATAGAGCGAGCATTTCTTGAGCCTTTTTCCAGGACACTGATTGTGATCTTGTTCGTGGGTGTGGATTTCAAGCAGTCGTCCATGTAGAAATCTTTTTCCACAAAGGATCTGACATCTGACCCATACTTTGCTTCACCCTTTCGGGCTGAATGTCTGAGACCATAGATAGCGACTTCAGGGGAAGGACTGTTTCCGAAGAGGTACACTCTCATTCGGTACTCTACAATGTCTTCAATGGGTTCGTTGTTGCGGTACCAGAATAACCTCAAGTAGTTTCTATGTTCTTCCTTGACGAGGAAGCAGTGGAACATTTGTTGTATGTCGGCCATAAATGCTACGGAATCTCTGCGGAAGCAGAGAAGTACCTCTAGAAGTCTATCGTTGAGGTCTGGACGAGACATTAAGACATCATTTATCGAGACCTCTTCGCACCTGCCGCTTGAGTCGAATACTACTCGTATCTGCCCTGGTTTCTTAGGATGATACATGCCGAATATGGGTAAGTACCAATACTCCTCGGAGTCTTGGAACGTGGGTGCCATTTCTGCATGGTTGTTCTGGAATATTCTTTCCATGAAGGTAAAGAAATGTTCTCTCCTCTCTGGTGTCCTCTAAAGTTTGTGCTTGAGGGAGATAAATCGACTGTAGACAAGTTCTTTGTTGTTAGGTTAGGGTACTTTCACATTAGCGGCAGGACTGATCTGACAGGCTGTTCACCCTGTCGGATCCGTCCTGACGCTATTTCGCCGTGCCGCCGCTCCGTCCCCATTGACTATAATGGGGATGGGGGCGGAACTCCGGCGCAGCACGACAGTGCACGGTGAGAGGCTGCCGGACTAAAAAGTCAGACATGCAGTACTTTTAGTCCGGCTGCCTCTCACCGTGCACTGCCGTGCTGCGCCGGAGCTCCGCGCATCCCCATTATAGTCAATGGGGACTGAGCGGCAGTCCGGCGACACGGCGAAATAGTGGCAAGACGGATCCGACAGGGTGAACAGCCTGTCGGATCCGTCCTGCTGCTAGTGTAAAAGTAGCCTAAGGGTTGTCTCCGGGGTTTAAACGGTAAAGGTGCCACCCAGCTTTTTGACTTGTCTTTTACTATTCCTCGATCCATGATATCCAAGAACAGTCTGTCTTCTATGGACATTGCGACCCTGTTGTCTTCTCTTGTCCTGTGGAAGACCTGTGCACCCTAAGTGATCATGCTGGTCTTCACAGGAGGTATCTGCGAAAGGACAAGGCACAGGAGCTCTGTGTAGTAATTCTATCAGAACACTGCTGTGGCATGGCTGGAGTAGGGAAAGACGTCCATTTTCAAGTGTGTTGGTGAGCATAACGTTGACTGAGGTTAGCTTGTGTGCTCCTCCTATGATGACCCATTCTTGGTCAAGTCTCTGGGCTTATGGAGCATTTTGGGGACCGTTAATCTGTCCTCTAGCCTTATGAACTCGTAGTATGTCTCTTCCAAGGAGTAAGACTATCGGGGCTTCTAGGTCCAGTATCAGGTGAGCTATACGCTTCAGGTGGGGGTGGTATGCCGCTACCTCTGGTTTAGGTATTTCTGACCGGTTGTCTGACAATCTATGGACTCTACCTTGTACCCAGTTGCCCTCCTCCCCGCCATCTCAACGGTACCAGCACATGTCCTTAAAGAGTAGGGAGAACCGGGCCATACGATGTTGAAGAAGGTGGATTTAGCTAAAGACCGGTTTCTTTGATCATCTAAGATTGCCTATATCTTGGTGACCGCCAGGATAAACTCTGACGAGGCAGATTTTTTTTGCAGGACTTCCCTCCTGCAAGTCCTTTACAGATCTCTGTACACTGAGAAGTGACTACTTGGGTATCTATGTCGGTGTCTATCTGCTTTCCGTCATGCTCCTCTGCTTGGGATGATACCTGAGAGGGTGGTCCACAGTGTAAAGTCATGTTGTGTTCTGTGCTACTGTATTCTGTGCATGTCACACTGACCTTACAGTTCCTGGTGAAGTGCGATGTTGTAGCACAGCACCTGAAGCAGATGTTTTCTTTGAGGAATTCTTTGCAGTCCTCTAAAGAGTTCTCCCTGAAGGCTCTGCATTTTAGTAGAGAATGTGGTTTCTTGTGTAGGGGGCATTCTTTGGTAAGATCTTTTGGGTATGTTCTCTTCTTGACTGCCTGTAAGAAGAACCCGTGGAGGCAACATTAGTTTTGTGGACTGCCACTGGTGTTTCGTGAGGATTGACACCAGGGGTAGTGGAACGTGACAATGTAAAGTCAAAACTGGGGTAGCTTTTGATCTTTGCCTGTTGAGTAACAAAGTCTACAAACACCGCAAAGGGGGGGAATGGTACATTATGAAACTGTTTATAATGGGAACCATGTGCGATCCACTTTTCCTGTAGATTATAAGGGAGTTTTTGGACACATGGATGAACACCTCTGGCGGTGTCCAGGAATGCTAGCCCCGGCAGATCTCCTTCTGCCTGAGCAACCTGTACCTCTATCAACAAGTCGCTGAGTTCCCTGAGCTTCTGGTAACCCCTACCCACTATTCTCGGAAATTATCAATTCTCTTATATAAAGCATTTTCTATAGCTTCTATTGACCTATAACACTCATCAAGTCTTTCCCACACCACCTTTAGGCCTTTTCCCGGATAGTTTATGTTAATGTCTCTGATTCTTGAGTGTTTAGCAGACTCTCTTCCAAGCCACTTTACCACTTTTCTCACTACAGGAAAGATCTAAGTCTCTTTTATGGCGTTCTGGAAGGAGGTTCACCGTGCCCTGTAGGCGATCTGTGAACTTTATAAGTCCTTTGGTAACCAGCTCCTGTTTAGCAAAGAACTTAGCGAAATCCATGGCGGCCTGGTTAGCGTCAATACTACCTGGTGTGTTGTTGTTATGCTGCATGTGTGGTGTATCGCCATACCTTTTAGGGGTTTCTAGCTTAGGGAAGTCTGTACAATACCGTTCTGACACAAAGGTTGTCCCTTTAAGTCAAAGCGAAGGTTGTAGCTTCTGTTCTGTAGTCTGTAGGGGAGTAGTTGTGGCTGACATTGATTTGTTGCATACCGTCGTGCTCAAGGTACTGTGGTTCAAAGTAGGATCTTTGACACTGTATAGGCTGGCTGATATGCTGGATCATAGTTGTCATCTGTCTTGGGATGCTGATGGACATATTCTGAGATGCGCTGTGCTGGATCTTGTTCATTTAGGTCTGGCCCAAGTACTTCGCTGTGTTTCTCGGATTCGGGAAACTCCAAGGCTTCTAGGAACTCTGTTTTGGACACTGCGGCTGACGCTTCTTTCTCTGTGGTGAGTTTTTCAGTGACCCTTGCAGGCATGCTGTCTCTTCTTACAGTAACGCTTTGTCTTTTTCCTTTGATGCTTGCAGGCATGCTCTCTCTTCTGCCTGTAATGCTCTCTCTTTTTCCTTTGCCACTCTTTCTTTAGTTGCATCTCTTGTACAGCAAAGGAAGACCTTACTTTTGCAGCCTCGGCTTCTGTATGGGCGAGAGCAGCCTTTTCTTTTATTAAGGACTTGCTAGAGCAGCTGCTCGTGACCTGGTCCTGTATGATGATGCCTGGCTAGTGGACATTGTGTGCCTTTTGCTGGCTGCTTAATGTCTCTGTGCAGACTCATTCTAGGTATGAATGGACTTCAGCATGGTCTGGATCATGCTGCACTTTCTGGGGGCTGCACTCTTGCTTCTTGTGACTGTATGGTAGCCACTGCAATTGTATACGCAGGACAGCGTGGCTGATGGAGGCTCCGTATAGTCAGATCCACATCGCTGGTGACTAGCATCTGTTTTACTGTTATGTCTTCATACACGTTCACACAGTGTACAGTCTGACATTCAGCATAAACCATATCCTGTCTTGTAGTCTAACTTGCTTATTGGCAAAACAGGATTGTTTGGTAAAACTACAAGAATACAAATAACATGTATCAGTATTAAGCATGGATAGCATGTACTATAACATTACATTGACACTGAAGCACATGGTAAAATTACTGCCTGTACGTAGGATTACATGCCTAGCTAACAGTAGTAACAACTCCCTGAGTAACAATTACAACTAGCTGAACAGCTCTGCATAACATATTGTCCCTGAAACAAAGGTAGATCTCTCACCAGATATGCTTTACAATGATGAAGTTTAAGAAGGAGATATGCAAAGGGACAGCACTGCTGATGTGTCCTGAAGACTGGAGACTTCTTTCTCAGGATGATTTGCACTCCCACAATGCAGTGCACCACCCACAATATAGTATTCTTTGTAACAGAAAAAAAAATGGTAATACAACTCAACACTAGGGATGAGCGGACCCGTGGATGTTCTAGTTCGCCGGGTTCAGCCGAACTTCGGGTCAAAGTTCGGGACACTAGATCAAACCCAAACCCCATTGAAGTAAATGGGGACCCGAACTTTGGTGCACTAAAATGGCTGTAAAATAGTCATAGTAAGGGCTAGAGGGCTGCAAAAGGAAGCAAAATGGGGGTAAGAACAGGACAATTGCCCTGCAAACAAATGTGGATAGGGAAATGACTTAAAATAACATAGAACAGAAAAAAAATATAAAAAATAATAATCTTGAACTAGGAGGCGGAGGTCAAAGTGGAGTAGCAGGTTGAGGTGGCGGTGTAGGTGGAAGCGGCGGTGGAGGAGGAGGAGATAGCCAAAACAATTTTTGTCTTTTTATTTTTTTCCCCCTTTATTTATTTTTATATTTTTTATGAATTTGGGAAGATCCCAAAACATTGGGAAATAGAAAAGAGAATGCAAAGAGAAAGTGCGCTGAAGTATAACAATGGCTGGGTGCGGTCGGTATACTTGTCTATTCAGCACAAGGTATGGACAAGTACTGTGGGATCCATGCCTGGTTCATTTTAATGAACATGAGCTTGTCCACGTTGGCTGTGGACAGGTGGCTGTGCTTGTCTGTGATCACCCCCCCTGCCGTGCTAAACACACTTTAGGACAACACACTGGCCACAGGGCAGGCCAGCACCTCCAAGGCGTAAAGGGCAAGCTCAGGCCATTTGCCCAATATGGAGACGCAGATGTTGAATGGGGCAGACCCATCAGTCAGTACATGTAGGCGTGTGCCCACATACTGTTCCACTATGTTGCTGAAATGCTGCCTCCTGCTAAGATGTTCCTTATCAGCTGGTGGTGCTGGATGTTGTGGCGTGCTGACAAAGCTTTTCCACATTTCGGCCATGCTAACTCTCCCTTCTGAGGTGCTGGCTGTGCTCCAGCTGCGTTGGCGACTTCTTCCTTCTCCTCTGCCTTCGCCTTGTGCTTTCACTGAGCCCCCGCTGTCAGGTGGGAATGCTATCAGCAGCGCGTCTACCAGTGTGCGCTTGTACTCGCAGTGACGGAATGAAGGACGGCAGCAGGGATCCAGCAGGGTGGCCACCCAGTAATCAGGCACTGGTTAGAATGTCGGCAACTCTGCATTCGTTGCGCAGGCACTGCAGCATGCAGTCGCTCATGTGTGCCAGGCTGCCCTGAGGCTCCTGCGCAGTGTGGGGTTTTTCCCCCAAACAGATGAGTTTCAAAACAGCCTGCTGTCATTTCTCCCTGGCTGTGCTGAAATTGGTGGTGCAGGTATTACGCTGACCGGATGAGGAGACGGTAGAGGAGGAATCTGAGTAGGAGGAGGAGGAAGCAACAGGAGGCAACGAGAAACGTCCTGCAATCTTAGCCAAACTGCTAACCGCCTCAGGCCCAGCCACCATTGCATTTACCCAGTGTGCAGTTAGGGAGATATAACGCTCCTGCCCTTGCTTACTGGTCCACGTATCGGTGGTTATGTGGACCTTGCCACAGATGGCGTTGCAGTGCACACCTGATTTTATTCTCCACTTGGTTGTGCAGCGCAGGGATGGCTCGCCTGGAAAAGTAGTGGCGGCTGGGAACCACGTACTGTGGGACAGCCACCATTGTAAGGTTTTTAAAAGTCTGTCTCTACCAGACGGAATGACATCATTTCAAAGGCCAGGAATTCTGAAATGCTGGCATTCAGGGGCAGGGATCGCTGATGGGTAGGGGAGTACTTCCTCTTTCTCTCCAGTGTTTGTGGGATGAAGAGGCCGAGACCGCAGCAGAAGAGGGAGCAAGAGGAACCTGAGATCTTTTGTGGGTTTTCAGGTGTGTACTCCACTGCAGCTCGTGCTTTGCCTATAGGTGCCTGGTCATGCAGGTGGTGCCCAGGTTTAGAACATTTATGCCTCGTCAGTGCATTGTCTGAAGAACTGCCATGCCAGGGAACTCCTTGGAGCTGGCTTTGGTGTGCTCAGTCCCTGTGTGCGCTAGGCAGTAGCAGGCATACTGGCTAGGGGACGGCCACTCTGCTTTTGCACCCTGTTCCCTCTTTTGCTGTGCAGTTGGCTCTGTGTGACCACTACCTTGTCCTCCGAACTGCACACGCCACTCGCATGACCTTGATTCCATGTGGGGTCTAGGACCTCATCATCTTCCACCCACCATTCACCCCTGCCCTCCTTGCCGGTCTGCACACTGCAGAAAGCCGCAGCAGTTGGCACTTGTGTTTCGTCATCATCAGAGACATGCTGCGGTGGTCCTCCCATGTCCACATCATGAAACATAAGTTGTTGGGCATCAGTGCATCTCTTCCACTTCTGGGGTAGGGCTAGGTGAATGGCCCACAGAAACCCTGCCAGCAGAGTCATCAAAAAGCATAAGAGACTGCTGCATGACTTGGGGCTCAGACTGCTTGGCTGATTTGCAAGGGGTGAAGTGAAAGACAGATGCTAATGGGCTGCAGGTGCCAACTCTGTAATTTCAGCAGGGGACCGGGTGGGAGGCAATGTCAAGGAACTGGAGGCACTATCAGCCACCCAATCTACTACTACTGCCTCTACTTGTTTCAGCCTCACCATTCGTACACCGGTATTCGGGCCTACAAAATAACGCTGAACGTTTTGTCGCCTACGTGCACCTGAGGAAGGTGTTGTTTCATTTGGGTGTGTAGCTGGCACCGATTGACCACGTCCTCTCCCTGCAACAAGAGCTCCACCAGCACCAGCAGCACTATGACCAGGGCCACTTTTCTTATTTGATGCAATCCTCATTCTTTGAGGTCACCCACCTAACTAACAGACGGATTAACTATATTAGTTTCCGTCACAGATGCAGTGCAGGTGTGCCTCACACCAAAAATGGGTATATGCCACCCACTGAACTAACAGACAGATTAACTATTATATTTTTGTTACAAGAAAATTTAGACTAGTACATTCATGGTCACAGGTTGATATCTATCAAGCGAGCATGCAGAAAGCTAACAAAAGTATGGCTGCACAACATTTCACATACAAACAATGGAACTGAGAAATGGGGATCATTCTAAATTAAAATGGTATTATACCTAATATAAATGAAAAAATAGAAGTTCTTTGCGCAAATTTTTTATCAAACGTGTGTCAGGCCCATCTACCAGGCGTCAAGGTGGCTTCCGCAGATGGGTACCTAACACTAACAGATGGGCCCGACACACGTTTGATCAAAAATGTGCGCAAAGAGCTTCTATTTTTTCATTTATAGTAGGTATAATACCATTTTAATTTAGAATGATCTCAGTTTCTCAGTTCTATTGTTTGTATGTGGAATATTATATTTTTTTGTCAGGGTTACAAAGATGGTGCATTGCACCCACAAAAAATCGCTATAGGTCACCCACAGAATTAACAGCCAGATTAATTATTATATTTCTGTGTCAGGGGTAAAAAGCTGGTACATTGCACCCACAAAAAAAATCACTATAGGTCACTCACAGAATAAATAGCCACTCTCCCTCACTTCAGCTGTCTGCTTCCTGTCCCTGCACTACTCAGAGCTGATGGGCGGTGCTACACGTGTTCTAGCTTGTAAAGAGGCTGGGTCACATGATGCACCGGCCAATCACAGCTATGCCATTACTAGGCATGATTGTGATGGCTTCTAGGTGCCCACAGCTTAAAAGCTTGTTGATTGGCTGCCCTGCAGCCTTTCAACAAGCTTTATTAAATGCCCGAACACCGACCTCGAACCCGAACTTTTGCTGCAAAGTTTGGGTTTGGGTCTGGGTACCCAAACTCGCAAAGTTCAGTATGGACCCGAACTTTGCAGTTTGGGTTCGCTCAACACTACTTAACACCGCTAGATGGTGCTATAACCACATTAAACACTTGAGAAATACAAAGACTGAGGCAGATGTGATCTGTAATGATTCTCTAACTTAGCTGGGCAGAACAGTCATAGGCAAAAAAAAATTATTGGGAGTTTTCTTCAATTGTATCCAACCTAGACAATTATCAGTGAGCTAAATAGAGTTTACATGCTTGGATAGATCCATCAGGTTGGTTGAGTATATACTGTAACCTTTAAAGGATGGTCTATTCTGGCTTACAATTGTAGCAAAATATCATCTATAAGAAGTATTAAATCTGTGCAAGTTTTAAGGGGTTTTCCCAGAGTTGATGCACAGGATAGGCATCACTGGCAGGGGGCTTGCTTAGAATATTATGATCACGAGGACAGGGGTCCTGTTCCCCATTTCTCCTCACTGCACGATCACAGGCATAGTTTGAATGGAGCGATGTTGAAGCATGTTCTCCATTTTAAGTCTGTAGGACTGATGAAGATAGCTGAGTGCTTTGCTGTATTTCCATACTCTAGCTTCGACATTGTATCCAGATTCTTAGATTTTTACTATATCCCTGTACTAGAAACCCTCATTTTACAATGTGATCACAACCTTCCTCAGGCCTGAGGTAAAAACATTTATGAAGTGTCCATGGCAGCTAAAGAGTTGGCCTTAATGGTTCGGTTTTGGAACTTGCTCCTCGTGTTTGTTGTATTCAGGTTCTTCCAGTATCTAGCCCCAATCATCTAGACTGCTACAGCCAAACAGAAAAAGCAGGGATAACTATGGTGAATACTGGTGAAGTGGGAGGACCCTGCTGTGACTATGAGGGTGGGCGTCTGCTTTGTTTACTGGGGAAATATAAAAGGCTCTGCTGTGTCAAGTACGGATGTGAGGGGACTTGTTGATTTTCCTAGGGAAGTATTAAAATTTGATGGCTAGAGAAGTGAAGGGGCGAGTCGGGACGCAGTTCTTAATATATGAGAGAACGGGGGACATGGCTGTAAGTACCAAAATGTCCTGTGCAAAGCCAGACTAGTTCAAACCTGGGTGGCAGTGCAGTAGTGTGTACTGTACATTGTGCAACCTGCCATACAGTGTGTTTTTTTTTTTTTTTTTTTTTTCAGGTTCCTATTTTTTCAACTGGCTCCTAGACCAGGCTCACATATGTCGAAGCATGACCTCTAGGTCTACTCTAAATCCCCAATTCATAGGTCCAATTGTGATTTGCAATGGCTATAACATTAAAGACTATGTACACCTTCGGGCTAAAAAAAATTTCCAATAGGTCTTTATTAAAAAAATGTCAGCCGTTTCTGAGATACCGGGTTAAAAGTCTGTCTGGAGGCTGTCAGTTTCTGTTTTCTTTAAATTCTGTCATCCAAAGGCTCATGTGTACCTCTTATCTCTCATCTCCTAATAATAAACACTCATCATGTTTCAATTCTTATCAAACTGATAATATTATGACTTAAATAAGTGTTTGAGGTCAGAAGATCAGAGCTAAGAACTACACATGAGCTGTCAGGTGATTTAAAGAAAACAGAAACTGACAGCCTGCAAATAGACAGATTTTTAACCCTGTAACTCAGAAATGGCTGAAAGACCATCTGAAAAAAATTATTTTGTCCCAGAAGGTGTACAAAGCTTTTAAATAAAGGCTATGGACAATCTTAAATTAATTTTTTTTTATTTACTGAATCCATTTTTTTCGGGGTCGAAAATACTATTTTTCCTACAGGTTTCTTTTACAAATTTTCAAGCGTTTGTCCTCTGCAGCCTGCATTTTTCACATACAGTGTATATTCTAGACTGCTCTTTCACCTTCACAGTGAAATCCATCCAGGAGCTGACTGACGACTCTATACTGTATCTAAAATTCAAAAGCACTCATTTAATATAATTTCTTATTCATTTGATCAGAATTCAGCTTAAATGAATGTTTATGAGCATTCAGGAATGCAGAGGCAAGGGCTGCAGAGTCGTGTGGTGGATGTAACTGTGAAAGGGACTAGCAGCCTGGAGTATTTGTGTAGAGAGATGAAGGCTCCAGAGGACAAATGGTTCAATATAAAAAATAAAATAAAAAGACCTACTGAAAAAATTGATTTAGCCTAAAATGTGTACACTGCAAAAATAAAAAATGCATTCAATTTTTTTTTTTTACAAAAATGCATTCATGAGAATGGGACAGAGCAACCTGGAATAAATATGCACAGAGATTCAGGCTGCAGGGGACAAATGGTTAAAAAAAAAAAATTCAGACCTACTGAAAAAATGGGTTTAGCCCAAAATTTGTACACTGCAAATAAAAAAATAAAAAATCCATTTATGTGAGTGGGACAGAGCCTGGAGTATATGTGCACAGAGATGCAGACTGCAAACGGTTGAATATTTTTAATAAAGATCTATTAAAAAAATGGTGTTAGCTCAAAATTTGTACACTGCAAAAATAAAGGAAATGCATTTAAAGATGCTCATAGCCTTGAAATTTAGCAGATGCTATAAAGAACTATAAAACGACAAGATGGAGAACATTTGAAACATTGCATTAAAGTAAATGGAAATGGATCTTACAAGGTTGTAGCCGATTAAATGCTCTTATGTGTTTACAAGACACCTGTTGAGGGGGGATCACTTGAAGATCCCAGCAATAATTATGGTGTTAAGGATGATAAACCCTTCTCATGTTCAGGGTTTGTTCCTCTCACTAGTCGGTAATATTGTAGCCCTGCTGGCATTGATGCAGGTTAATGATTCCTGCTGCCCTCATTAATGGGACCCTGCTTCTAGCCTTGGCTACAGAGTAATGAGCAGGGAGGCAGCCAGAGCGCAGGCTCACTCAGCGGAGAACAGTGGGGAGTTTTAAATGGAACTGACAAGGTCTGGACTGGGGCATCAGTGAAACTCATTTACCTTCTCATAAAATGATCCCCTGCAGGAATGAATCACAGACTTACCAAGCTGTACAGCATCCATACTCAACATGCTCACAGGTCCTGGCAATTGCGCCCAACTTACCTAATGATGTATTGTGCTGCTGGGGCTGATACTTGTGTCTACTGGCAATAATGACCTGTCTACTGCCACTATCAAATTTATATACCCCTGTTCCCTGGAAATAGCAACATTTGGCTGATAGCAAATGTATATAAACATGTGACTATAAAATAAGGAGGCTTCACGGAAGGGAGTTGACGCACAAATATGTATCACTTATCCACAGGATGGGTGACAAATGTATGATCGCTGGGTTCCATTCAGATAGAACAATCCAAAATCACTAAGTTACGCTATGCAAAGATAATTGGAGTCATTGCTATTTTAGAATGAGGTGCAGAAGGCCTTGTTCCAACCAGATGGACCTCACCGACCTTGAAAACGTGGGTACTCGAGTCTGAATGGACCACTGAAACCACCACTCGATTCATTTCTATGGATTGCCAAGCACAAAACTCGGCTATCCCCTGTAGCCCCACAGAAGAGAATGGAATAGGTATCACACATGTGCACCACAGCTCCATTCAGATGGGGCTCAGGGACATCAATATTATGATGGAATGGTCATACATTTATCATCTAACCTGTGTAGGGTGATAAATGTTGCTCATGGGTAGATCCCTTTGTATGGTCCATGTGGTCGGGAGTGGCTCCATTAATTCATGAAAGCAAAGGAACAAGATGTTGCACAAGGTTAGAAAATAAGGTCATCTTTTTTCCCCAGAAATGGTGCCACTCTGGTCCATGGGCTGTGACTATTCACTGTTCTTATACAGTACTCAGCACACTCCTCTCATACAGTACCCTCTATTCCTGACCACTTAAAAAGGGTTGATGTTGGATATACCACCAATGTCAGATAGGTGTGGGTCCCAACATCACCTATCTCCAGAATGGAGCCTCCAAAGTAAGCCGAGGGCAGGCAGACATGAACAGCCACCCTCTATTCATTTCTGTTGGACTGCCGAAGATAGCCGAGCGCTGGCTCGGCTATATCTGGCAGTCCCATAGAAGGGAATGAAGCAGTGGTCACTCTTTCACTCTCCATTTATTTCTAAGGGGCTTCTAAATAATAGCTGAGTGCACTCTCTGTTATTTTATTTTTTTACAGAGCTCCCAAGGAAATGAATGAAGAGACAACCACGCATGCGCAGTGTGCGCTTCTTCACTTTTGAGGACCTGTTCTGGAAATAGGTGTGGGTCCCATCGGTGGGACCCACACCTATCTGACATTGGTGGCATATCCTAGACATATGCTTCCAGTATCTCAGATGAGACAACCCCTTTAACAGTATAGATATTGTTTTTTACTTGTGCAATATAATAGGGATAATATCTGCTTTTATTAAATTAAAAACTTTGTCCAAAGTATGGTGCAAGTACAGTGGGACCTCCTTGAGGCGACCACCACAAGTTGCAATGGAAAATGCTCCTCTCCGGAAAGTGGTCCTCAAAGAAGTTGACCAATGTCCAACGGAACTAGTGATGGATTTTCAAAAGGACTGACCTTTTGGAGAGGTTCCACTATATACAGTATAGTATACTGCCATTATGGCATTTAGTGGACAAGTCAATACCAATAAAACCTTGGATAAAATTGAAAAAGGAAGTCAGCATCTTCTTCCTATCTGTCTTACTCAGTTCGAATCACATACAAAAGAGTGACAATTCGTCTTATCACAAGCCTTTCCCAAGCCAGTTCAACCTTACGACTATCCAAGCTATAGAGACATAATATTACATGTCTGTATCTGCAATGTTTTCAGACGCCATCTCATATACCAAGTTGTGAAAGGACTGGTAGAAATGCTGTCTCTATCATACCGCATATGGTTATTTTTCATTTGTGCCGTTTTAACTATTCACTATCAGTTCAAGCAGTAGGTACTTGCCTCTTGCATGAAAGGTGATATTTCATCATGGATACCGTGCTAGGATCTTGACTCAATCATTCTTTTTAATAGCTCCAGAGCAGCCAGAAAATAAAGTATTCATGAAGATTGAAGAAGATGGTCCTCTGAACCTCAATTTAATTGGTGCAAATTAAAACAATCCATCTCTCCGCACTGTCCGTCTATCTCACATCATCGCTCTCTCTTCAAAACGGCACCCTGATTACAATTATTTTTTAATAGGAAAACTTGTCAGATTTTTTTTTTCACTTTCTGATTTACATTAGTAAAAAAAAGTAATCCCATTAACTTGTTCATGGCTAAAGGGGTCGGTACAAGGGAGCAGAGACAACCGTGATGTGCGTGAAAGGCAACATGTCTGGTTATTTACGTATAACATGAAATACAATTCTATGTATGGACTAATATATTACAACGGTTGTGTACATAGAAGAGCGGGACCCTATAGCAAATATCAAAGTGGGCCTGACACATTATAGGGTCAGGTTTTACCACCCATTAAACTGGACTTTGGAATTTGCCATATTTGATTAAGGACTCGAAATAACTTGAAGAGGGTTATCAAGGATTTGAAGATGATAACCTATCCTCAGGATAAGTCATCATTATCACATCGGCAGGGGTCCATGTCCGGCACTGCTGCCGATCAGCTGTAATTATGACGGATGTACGTTGACTTCACATGACCTAGGAAGAGGCTGTATCGTTCACAGAGCGCCAGCCTCTTCTAAAAGCTGATCAAAGGGGTCCCGGTTGTCGGACGCCCGCTAGTCTGATAGTGATAACCTATCCTGCGGACAGGCTCAGACTTGCCCACGGGGGAACGGGAGAATCCCCCAGTGGGCCCTCAGTCCCCCAGTACAGCATTTCAGTTAGCCTATATCAATATTAAAACTGGGTAGATTATTTAACAAACTACCTTGTTTATTTGATGCCTCCGGTGGCTGAGAAGAGTTGTAGGTTGTAGAGGAAGGCCATCCAGTATGCATTTTCCCCAGGGACCCATCTTCTCAAAGATGTTGCAGGGGCCCCATAATCCATCATCTTGAGGCTCTTATTGCTGTCTAGTGCTATGCGAGCAAATAGTATTTACATGTACTGTAGCTGAACAGTGATCCCCCAGAATGAACTGTACTGGTGGGCCTTAGGCACCCCTGTCCGACGCTGCCTGTGGATAGGTTATCAATATACATTTCTGGATAGCCTCTTTAAAATAAGTTTTTGATTCAAAAAAAACTTTTAGGGAGTAATGAGTTAGGCCTTGTTCACATTTCCGTGTCAGTGTCACGTCCGTGAAAAAAAAGAGTACATGTTTCATCCATGAAGCTGTCCGTGAAGGATCGGTGGTTGGTTCATGTGTCCGTTTTTACTATCCGTGTGCCAGCCGTAATTCACTGACGTTGCTCAGCTGAAAATACATTTCCAAAGAATCTCCTATTAGTCTTCAGTGAAAAACGGACGCAACACTCACACAATACGGATGTGTGTCAGTGATTTTCACGGACCCATAGACTTCAATGGGCGTGCTTGGTCCGCATAATGGATCAAAGTAGTGCATATCCCCGTGATTTTTGATGACCTATCTTTCACCGTGCACTCCATCCCTGTACAGTGCATGCTCTGAACGCACTCCCACAAGATTTCAGGTCTAGGCATGAATATGCTTTCAATGTCTGGCCTGTCAGTCTTGGGGGCACAGCAAAAAAGGCAGGGAGCAGAGCTTCTGGTTGCAACCGCACTGCCCTTGTTGCAGCCAGGGGTTAATTTACATAATATAAAAGGTTGTTTTTCTACACATTGAACCCACATAAAGAAATGGGACTAAAAACATAACATTCAGCTGGATTAATGCTCGTAAATCTGGTCACAGGTGCCCTTTAAAAATTCTCAACCATTTGTCTTCACATACATTGCAAGCTGCAGAATCCCATTCTGAGTGAAATTCGTTATAACACTTGCATCCTGAAAGTAGAATAAACTTAAATCAAAAAGATATCATCTTAAAAGTTTGCACAAAGGACCAGTGAAAAGGCTACAGAGTAAGCTTGTCCGACAAACTTCACTCCGAATGGATCTAAGCAGTCTGCAATATACGTGAAAAGTGCAGGCTGCAGATGACAAAAGGTTGAGAACTTTCTATTAAAACCTATTACAAAAATGATTTTTTTTTTTGTGTGACATAATAGATGCCATTCCATAAATGATACGTTTCTTTTCCAGTATTAAATTTAAATTAACATTAATTAACATTACAGTAATTTCTTTGGCAAAAGTTAAGCTTTTAATTGATTAGCGGTATCCGGCCAATTGTAGATATACAGGAAAATTTCATCTTTAATCGTGTCATTGAACCTGTGGGTCAAATAGAAGAATCTGTCCATTTACGTCAAGTGTAAATGCAGGAAAAATTGTGTAAAATGGCAATTATTTTCATTGTCCATAAGTGCTCTTTGGATATGCTTCTCAGATTTGAATGGAAATCATAGACCTCTGTAATATCTATGCAAACATAATTCATGTAGATTTTATTGGATTGAAATTATGATTTGCACGGGAGTAGAATGCTGGGCTAAGCTGCAGTAAACGCTTTAAAAAGATGTGCAGAAGTAAAAAAAAAAAAATAGGGGGTCATTATTTATCAAATCTGCTACACCAGTTTTGTGGCATAAAACAGATCACCAGTATAGCCTGCATGTGAAATTTGGTTACATTGTGCGATACTTGGTGAGCCTGCCCCATTTAGAAATGGAGTGAAAAATAGGTCAATATTTCAGATTAGAACACCTTTTACGTCTCATTTATGATGTGCAACATTTTAAAAGGTCGCAAAAAAAAGTGACCTCTCCATGCCAGGCAACCCCCCTGGAGTACATGTACAGACATAGGCATACATCATATTGCTAAATATATTATTGATGTGAGCCATGTCAAAAATTTGGCACAACCTCACAATTTAAAGACCGACTTCAAACTGACACCCAAACCACCCCAAATGATAAATTTTCCCTATAGTGTCTATCTTCCAAAAACAGCACCGCAACTGTCCACAGGTTGTATACGATTTTGGTAGTCAGCCCCATTTTTTTTTCCTGTGGAGCTGAACTTCACTTCCAGGCAAAATCCAGGGAAGGTGTGGTGCTGTTTTTGGATGCTGCAGCCATGCTTTTTGTAATCCTCTACAACCTTTAGATTTTGAATAGGACTCCTTACCACAAAGTGCAATGCACTCACAAGCAGCTGATTGATATGTAGCTTTGAGGAAAAAGATTGAGTAAAACTTGTAATTTATACCTCTGAATATCTTAGCTTTTTCTGAACGTAAGAGCACCCCTGTGTACAGTGATCAGTATCTCTGTATACACACTTATAAGTGACTGATAGCATTTTCTGTGTAACACTTCCCCCATGTACAGATATCAGTGACTGACAGCTATATATGTATACACACTTACACAGAGAATACTATCAATCACTGATAACACCTCCCCATGTACAGCTATCAGTGACTGACAGATACCTTTGTATACACACTTACACAGAGAATACTAACAATCACTGATAACACCTCCCCATGTACAGCTATCAGTGACTGACAGATATCTCTGTATACACACTTACACAGAGAATACTAACAATCACTGATAACACCTCCCCATGTACAGCTATCAGTGACTGACAGCTATCTCTGTAAACACACTTACAGAGGAAATTCTATCAGTCACTAACACCTCGCCCATGTAACAACAACTATCAGTGATTAACAGCTATCCATGTATATACACTTACACAGAGAATGCTATCAAAAACTGATAACATCTCCTCTGTGTACAGCTATCAGTGACTGACAGCTATCTATTGTAGGAAGGCGCAAGGGACCATCTTTGACGGAAGGTATATGTCACAGAGGTTCCTGGCCTCAGTGGAGTAAGAGCCAGTTTTCATGTGTCAGCAGCAGTTGCTGTTTGACAGCTTGCTATTTAGTATAGCTGTAATGGCTGATCCAGGACGGCTCTTATTGGGAGTAGTCAAAGTGCTGGGTGGGTGACTACTCCCCATGTTCCAGGCCGGGTCTTGACTGGCCTATACAAAAAAAAAAACAGCCAGCAGTGTCAGCTGGTGGTAATTACCTCTCTCTCTGACAGAGGAGCTCTGGCAATCGCTGGATTGGCATCTGAGCCGTGTGCTAGGCTGGAGGCCTGAGTTTGGGAGGTCTGCTCTGTCCTGAGCAATGCCAAGTCGGGTGTGAACTAACACCTAGGATAACAGGTAACCCTTTTGCTGTATGAACTGTCTAGGTGTGAACGAACACCAAAACTGCAAATGGATTGTCGTACTGTTTTGTTGCCATAAGTGTGAATAAATCATTGAAGTTTTTGAGTTACAAACTGGTCTTTGCCTCTATACTGCGTCCGTCCGCTTGTCCTTTCTACCAAAGCGAATCCCCACAGGGAATGCTATCAATCACTGATAAGACCTCTCCTGTGTATAACAAGCCAAAAAGAGGAGAGGTTTAAATCTACAAAAGTTTTATTGAATCTTTTCCCACTACTATATAGTATATATTGATCTGCCAAGTTCCTTCTTCTCTATCGCCTGCTGTCCACAGACTGCACAGTATTTATGGTGACCAGTCCTCGGGAGAAAGTAGGTTTCAATGGACACCTTTAGATTATTATATTCAATTGCATGTATTTTGGACTAAAATTCATTCTTGTAATATGTCTTTATTAAAACATTTTCAACCATTTGGCTTCTGTAGCCTGCATGTATTGGAATATATGCAGGCTGCAGAAGCCAACTGGTCCAACTTGTTTAATAAAAACAAAATATCATGACCAAAATACCACCTTACAGGCTATGCTACATTCATATTGGCATCATGCTTCTATTGCTCCTGAACTCCTGTTCCACTTGAAACCGAACCCGAGTTCGGGAAATGTTTTTTTACAGTAGAAATTGATTTATGAAGTTATTATGTGAAGTCTCGCGAGAGTTCGCAAAGTAATAACTTTGACTCATAGGAGCCAATACATTCTAATACTGTACAGAGCGCTTGCTCCGTACAGTTTTCAAACGAAGTATTATGCGAATCGACTCCTGATGGACAGAATAGTACCGTGTGCTACGACATGTCGTAGTTTTATTCCGGCCGCCTCTTGGCATGTTTGCCATGCTGTGGCTGAACCTCTGGCTCGCGGCCATTATAGTGATTGGGGCTGGAGCGAAATTCCGGCGGCACGCGTGCACTAGCAGCAGCACGGATCTGGCAGGCTGTTCACCCGCCGGAACAGCGTGCCGGAAAAGGCAGCCGCTAATGTGAAAGTAGCCTAACCCCTTTAAGGGTGACTTTACTTCTGAACCCGTGTTGCAGCATAGTTTTATACATAATCTACACATGATGTGGATTTTCTTTTGTAGTAAACTCAAATTACAGAACAGATTATGACCAATAATGACAATTTTGCTGATTTCTCCTAAGCAATGACTTCACCTCCTGCTGGTTCAGTATCTGTTCAAAGTCGATTCTGCTGATTTGCATTTCAGCAGGTGTAGGCTATATCAGGCGCTGTAGCGTAGTCTGAGTTAGGGAAAGAAAATAGACTTCACATAATACAGTACAGCAGTGTACATGGCGTAGGAGTTCAGCTACTTTTAACGTGTTTTCACTGCAATATTCTGTTTTAAAGCTTAAAGGGGTTGTACAGATTTAAGGCTCATGCACACGACCGTATGTATTTTGCGGTCTGCGGACACGGAAAGAAAACACATAGTGTGCATGAGCCCTTAGGCTTTGTGACGGACCGCTTGGCCCCGCGACTGGGTGCCTCCGCCAATCGATGCTTCCTAGTGCTCACAGAGTACTTCCAAGCACTCCACCGGACACTACCAGCACTGTAGTCCCCACTTTCAGAGTTACAGCTAGCTGGGGTCTCGCTGTCCTCCACCCACCCTGGGCCCAAGACCAGGATCCAGCTTCCAGTGGTAGAACCGTATTGCAATCCCAGGGGAGTATAATACCGATAGCAATCCCCAGAGTAAATATAGCCGTTCCCCCCACACATGAGATAAGACTCTATGTTGAGGGTGAAACAAATCAAGAACTCTCTTTATTGAAGACCAACTCAGTATATATACAGTTCAAGAAGTCTAACAACATAACTCAATCAAACATGAACGGCGTGCAAACAGACATCCCCTCCCCAGTGTCTTAATGAAAGAATAGCGAGAGAGGAGACACATGTGATGGGATTATCTCCTGAGTGTATCATAGGGTGATCCTATCCTCTACACCGGAGTCGGCTACTCCTAGAGTCAGCTCTCTTAATCCTATCACTAACACAATAGAACAAAGGGACAAATAAACTAACACATTCATTGGGAGTCTCAGTGCAGAGTTAACCCTTTTTGTGTTTTGCGGGATTAACACCCTGAACCTTTAATGGGCAATAGGAAAGATGTGGCCTATAACCCCACACATAAGTCAGGGTTAATAGTTCCTTGTAACCCCAAGAGGTCTGAGGGGGGTCTCCGAAGTTCTGGGTCCATAGTCTGTAGGAAGGTGGCTAGCCTTCAGGCTTCTCCAGCAACCCCGTTGTCAGTTCATTCCCTCACAGGCTTCATGTGCAAAATCCGGATACATACTTTGTGCGTGCTGCATTTTTCTTACTCCTATCAATAGACAGGACTATCCCCTGCAATATGGGCCACAATTTGACACATTCTATAATTTGGACAGTTAAACGGTTCCGCAAAAAAACATGGGGATATCTGAAAATTGTTTTATTGTTATGCATTGTTATGTATTGTAATTTCAAGTTATTTGGCCATTAATACCAATAAGGAATATGGATAGCAAATGTTTGGCAAGAACATAGCACTTGGAAGGAGTCGGCTGGTCCTGCTTCCTTCCGGTCTAGAGCTGCCTAGGATAGGAGAGGAAGCACACTGCAGAGTTCCTGCTCCTGTAAGAGATTCTCCAGAGAACAACTAAAGTCAGCCTCAAGAATGTACTTGAGAGACAAGTCAATAGAGGGAACAGCCAAAACCTGCATAATAGGCACTGCTGTAAGGTGAGGGACTACGGCTCAGACACCCATCACATGGACTACTAGTAAACCGGTTACAATTAAAGTCTAGACCTGATAGTGGATCTTTGCACTTGGTAAAAAGCGACTGTTATATGTTCACTTCTGGCTTCATTCTTGAAACTTTATTTCTACGGCACGGGCCTGAAGGAGTACACCGTGACATAACACTTCATCAGGGCCACTACTACTTCCATCCCCTGCTCAGCGGCTTGCTGCAAATGTCTGCATGCCCCTACATAAATAAATGGGTCAGTGTGCTATGTGCAAAATATGCGGATAGCACATGGATAAAAAATACAGTTTTGTGTATAAAACCTTTGTAGAACATAGCTGCTTTCTTCCGAAAACAGTGCCACACCTGTCCACAGGTGGTATCTGGTATTGAGCTCAGCCTCATTCACTTCAACAAAACGAAATCTTTCTGCATTATCTCATCACAAACAAATCCATTATTTTAAGCACCACTGAGGTGAACTGATAATTTTGAAGGGAGTAATTGCCGGTGGCTGCTAATTTTTCCTGCAGTGGCCACTAGAGGATAAATGTATAATTACATAAAGCCATTCAAATGAATGGCCATCTATGTATAGATAGATCAGGCCAACCATAGCAATATCTGCTGCCTGTTATCTGCTCTCCAGGCTGGCTCTTACAAGGAGGGTCCAGATTGCAGGACCTTCCCACTATGATATCCATATCCCAGAGTAGAGCATATGGATACAGGTGGACAAGATGAGAAAACTTTACACCTGCCACTGTAGAATAATCTAACGTAGGAAAACCCCACACTTCTTTTATGTATAGTAGATCTCCTAAACTGTTATGGATGTGTCTGTCAACAAGTTTTCAGATTTTTTATGCATTTTATTCTCTATCCATCAGAGCAGCTACAAAAAGTCTTTCTTACTACTGGAGGACCCCGCACATCCAAGCATTACATAGATAGCCTGTTGATTTCATTGATAATTGTGTAATGCTGTATTTCTCCTGTGGAGGCGCTGCAGTAAAACTGAACACTTCCTGCTGGATTCCCTTGCAGATCACAGCTGATCGCCATGAGCTGGAACCAACAAAAGAATGCATTATTCAGCAGCTTGCATGCCATAGAAATGAATGAATGGAATCCATCATATGATCCTATAATGGTATGCCCCACAATGCCCAGTTTTATATTTTCCTGATCTATAACTTTAATATAATAACCAGATTTACCGCCCAGTCATATAAACTACCAAAGACAGATGGACAACTCATTTTCTTCCCCTATTCTCACTGCTACTTCTCAATGACAATGTGTGTATTAGCAGGCAGACAATTTAACAGGATTTACAGCTAGAGGAGCTTTTATGTTATCAGTGTGTTTTGACTATTATATGACTATCATCTGGGATTCTTAACAGACCATAAGTAACTAGAAATGTCATGAAAAACTTACTAGAGTAGCTACGAGTGGAGAACTCCTCAACTAGCGTAGCTCTGCTCGACATGGCAATTGACATGTCTAGTTGCATTACAATAAATGAATGAATTTGAGGTCCTAATATTGGTCTTCAGCCCATGGCACTGCAGCTGGCAGGAAACTACAACTCCCATCATGCCCTGACAACTGCATGCTCATTACATGAAATAATACATGAAATACTCTAACAAAGGCATTGACTGTAAGTGGGTCTATTTTTATACACTAAACCTACCTCTGATGAAGAGGGAGGAAGTCTGGTGATATTCTTGGAAGGGGTACTGAGTTTTGGTAAAACTTTTGATAAGCCATAGAGACCTAGCAAAAGTTTTGATTGGTGGAGGTCTGAGCACTGAGACACCCACCGATGCCCAGAATGAGGAGAAAGAAGGATGAGCATATAGAGCTCTCTCTCCTCTCTGCTAGAAAAAATCTCAATAGAAGTCTATGGGCCATCTTGACCCATCGGTATGGGTCTCAGTGCTTAGACCAACCAATGATCAAAACTTCTGAGATGCCTCTATGACATATCAAATGTTTTACCAAAACTCAGTGACCCTTTAGAGTAAACAATACATGTTATCACATAGGAAGCCCCTAACCACTGCCATAGTGTTGTACAGGATCATAATAGGTTTGCAAAGATGTCACCCTCTAAAAAGTCACCTTCAATGTGCTGGCCTCAACTTCTTCTGCGCCAGATGTTGCTGAAGCTCGCTTTCAAGCCAGGACTGCATGACTATTATGAAAATGAAATACAATAATAACAATATGAAATAATCTTAATCTCTAATATAAAACGTCTCCTTAAAACAGCCTCTCCTTTAATGACCGCTGATTAACATGGGTCCAGCTCCATGAGGCTTCATTCAGGTATAGAAATAGAGTATTACATGCAGGGCATTCAAGTCAGTGGCCAATTGTGGAATACATGGATGAGTTCACCAGAGTAGAAGTCACATTTTCCAGCTCTGGTTCATAGAGGAGGCTCCTTAGTGAGGTATCCCCGTTTGTGATCCCCGTTCTCTGATCTTATAAGGGAAGTTATTTTAATCTGCCCAGACTTCCCCCACCCCTACATGTTTTTGCCCCATATTCTTTCCCCTGTTCTCAGCATTACTGCATACTGGCAGGATGTTTACATGCAGAACTTCCTGCTTTTATCAGCTTCTTGCTGCAATTTCTAACCAAACCCAGCCTGCTTTGCTCTGTAATGTTTCTAAGAAATTGCTTCACCTGCCACAATGTTCTCTCGGCAGTAGTCATGCCTTTACACCTCCTCTCTCCATGGTAGCTAGGAATAAAAAGCCCTGTGAAGCCCAAAGCATGCTGGGTTTGGTTAGAACTTTACAGAAGACTGATGAAAACAGGAAGATTTACTTCTAAACATCCTGTCGGGATGCAGTGATGCTGAGAGAAGGGGAAAAAAAGTGCTGACATCAAAAACGGGTACATGGGGAACAAATATGCAGTGTTTGGGGTACTCTGGTCAGATTGTCTCAGACAACTCCGTCACACAGAATGTGAATGAAATTGGTGCTGAATTTCAGAGCATTTTAAAATTACACTATCTATCTCATTAACACCCATCTCTCTGTGGACACGACTGAAGTGACAATGTGAGAGGGGACCTGGAGCTTTCTGAAGTACAGATAATTGTGCTAACCCTTAAACTGCCAACATATATCCCCCTATTACATCTCTAGGGATTTCTGAGTATTTTATCTATTCTATCTATTCAAAGACTGTGTCAGGAGAAATAGGTTTAATCAAAGATCTCCATGTTTCCTTCATTATTCCATGTAGCCGAGTGTTTGGCACAAGTTCTAGTACACTGTGAAATCTTCATGAGATGCAGAAGCTCTTAAGTTGGTCATACATTTTGTAATTATCGTTTAACAACAGCGATTTCTCATGAACACTCCCCCCCGACCAAACACATTAGATATGTCTTTTGAATGTAGAGAGGAGAAAGCTGCTGCCAGACCCCGTTGGCCATGGCTTATCTCCTTGAGAACAAAAGCATCAGGCATGCCCAAATCATCCAATTAGCCTATCCTTCTCTCCTTAATATCTGCCAGCAGGGAACGTTGGGAGGCCCCCATACACATTAGATGGTCGATCAGCCTCTACAAAATAGGCAGGTTCATCCAACATAAATGTAATATGTATGGCCAGCTTTAGGGGATGTCCCATTGGCAACACACTCTGTTATAGAAGCTTCCCTACCAATTAGCTGATTTGCACGGGGCTGGTTGCTGGAATCCTTGGCAGTTAACTTCCATCACTGGGGGAACCAAACAACAACTACAGGTGTCAAATATAATCTTACACACTGATCTATGGGTGATCATGTACCCATAACTGTATGAGTCCTCCAGAATAAGAGCTGATCTTTGCATTGGCTCTCCTCCTTGGCAAATGGGGGGAGATCCTGAATGTGGCCATAAGGTCAGTCTGTAGTTTGGCCCACAAAAACAGATCTTCATTATAATTATATGGTATACAGTATGTACGATGTGCTTCTATATAATATATAACATGTGTATTATATTAAATGGACTGTCTGGTTTCATGGTATTGATAACCTATTGTCACCGCCAATTCTGTGAGAAGATCTGGCAGACGTTTTTCTCTACCTCTTGTATGATGTTCTTTTGTTTTGGTTTCACTTTCTCATCTCCTTTCCTTCTGCCAGGTGTCACTTATTTTGACTAATCGTCTTCCTTTATAATCCCTCCCATACTGCCTCACTTTGCGGTTTATAATACTTCCTGGATGAGTTGTTCACTGCTGGAGGCTGCTTCTGCTGTTTGTACAGATAAGTCTTTCACTTTATTGTGTTTCCTTGCTGGCTTGATTCTAGGTGACCCTGACTCCGTCCGTATTAAGTGCCGGGAGCCGGTGGTAGTGTCCCCTCACTATTATAGGGTTTTCAGGTGTCACACAGTATTAGGTACGCGAGCATACAATCGTCTACTATACAGACCCTTGCATGTACATAGCAGTCAGGGAGAGCTCTTAGGGTTTTATAGGGCTCACCTATAAGCTCCTTAGTTTGGGATCAAGCCAGTCGCTCATTTATTTATATGTTCCAGCTATCTGCTAACTTCATCCGTGACACCTATCCTCCATATAGGACCTCAATATCAGATCGGTGGGAGTCCAACTTTTACCACCCCCTCCAATCAGCTGTTTGAAGGGGCCTCAGCATCTACATTGTAGTGGTGGTTCAGTGTAATTACAGCTTCCTCTCCCATTAACTTGAATAGGAGTAAAAGATGTAATTTACCCTGTACCAGTGCTACAATCTGGACGGTGTGTAGGTGTCCACTGAAGAGGACACAGCACTCGTGCAACAGGCTGCCCCCCAGGGGCAATCGGGTCCCAGTGTTTAGGAATGCTGAGTGGTGATTAGGCCCTAATAGTTTGTGTCACGATGCTCCTACCTGGATACTATTATTCCCTGGGGTTAGGCTCCATAGCAACAAAGGAGTTGTAGTTGGTGGTGTAAGTAGAGTCCAGACTTGGTAAAGTTCAACGGTTTCTACTTGAATAAACTTGCAATAAACTTGTGTCATCCAAACAATACTTGATCTTTCTCTTGGCTCTAGCAGACTAAGGGTAAACTGGCAGCTAAAAATGAATATTTTGCTTCATCTCTCTGCTTCTGTGCTAATCTCTGGCTTTCAATCTGGTTCCTTTCAGCTTCAGTTACAGTTTCTTATGAGAGTGAGGTATCCTGTGACCCGCTTTGCTGAGTAGGGTGTCTTTGGCACAGTTTCAGAGGTACTAAGTCCTTTTATATATCAGGAATATGCTGCTGTCTGAGCTACTTTCCCAAAGCTCCTGCAGCAGCGAGGGGAAACGCTCCCAAACCATGCTGCTTTACTCTCTTCTTCCAATTCTCAACTCCAACCCAGCTTTCTGCAACCGCTCCCTTGGTAGGAAGGACTAGCCCACTTCTGCCCAAGAGGGGGGAGAATAGAATGGCAAGTTCCATTCTATCTAAAGGTACTCTCTGCCAGATACACTGCCACCTGCTGGACAACCAGGCACAGTGCATGAAATACAATACATAACAGTTACATGGTACCTAATGAATAGACCTGGAAAAAAAAGGCATGGTGGTGTCACGCATATATGAATGGTAGTGCCCGCTCTCGGGCACTACACTCGCAAAAATGTTGTAGCCCCTTCAAACAGCTGATCAGCAGGGGGTACCAGGGGTCAGACTCCTACCAATCTGATATTGATGACATATCTTAATGATAGGTCATCAATATCATGAAACCAATTAGTAGCCTAAATGATGGACTGAGGAGGCAAGTGATTGGCTGCAGCAGTTACTTGTTGTTGAAATGTCATCACTACTGTTAGGAAAACAGAGTTCTCCAGGAAGACCTGGAGCAGCAGTGCGGGACCTGCCAGGTAAGTAATCATCAATTCTTTATAATAGGTTGATACCTTGAATTGTCCACTTTCCACTTGAAACCAGACAACCCCTTTTAAGCAATAGTTGCTCAATATATAGAATCCAGTTGTTACTCTCTAGTGTCCCGATCCATGAGGATTTAAGTGCAGAGCTCACCTTAAAATTATTATTACATCCACTAACATCCAATGCATGTGAACAGCGCATTTGTAACTGGGCAGATTTTTTGACCACAGAAATAATGAGCGTGCTCATTATATTGCAGATTAGCTACACAAATGCGGCGAATGCTCTTGAGGACCCACGGACACATCCACAGAAACAGAATTGTCAGCCTTAGGTCTGCTTCACATGACCGTGCTTGGTCCAGGAAATATGGCCCATGTGTAGGACGCATCTCCTGGACCAACTGCAGCTCCCCTAACCCGAAGTGACTGCATCATAGTAATTTATCATAGTTCCTATCCGATCACAGATTTATTGTACTGAAGTGACATGACAATATGAGCACAGTACAATAGACCTGCAATCAGATAGGAACTAACTGTATCATAAATCATTATGATGCAGTCAGTTTGGGTCAAGCGAGCCGTAGTTGGTCTGGGAGATGAGGCAGATACATGGGCCATGTTTCCTGGACCAAGCATGGTCGTGTGAATCAGGCCTTAGATTATTGCCATGTATCCTCCTATAAATACCAGTTGGAGGATCTTAGCCTTCGTATGTTATTTCTGGTTGTAATACAGCAATTGGCCAACATATTTTGTGCCCATAATAGTGGTGGCAAAGTGCCATGGATAAATATACATGGGCGTAACTGTAGCCATGGCACTTGCTATGGGGCCCAGAGATTGTGGGGGCCCGATCAGGTGCAAGAACATTTTTTGTGGGGAATAATGTGAGGGATGAGAATCCATTTTGTATAAACATGTCCTCCATCTTGTACATATGTGGAAAAATTAATTAAACAGCTGGAAGGATGTATGGAGTTTCTGTGTATATAGATCAGAAGTTTCCAGATGGTCAAGATAGCAGCTCCCTCGTTTCCTTATCAGAGTTTGACATACAAGAGAGAGTTATGTTCCTTCTGAGTTTCGGGATGTACTGCTGGGGAATGCTAATTTTCAGATAAGATGTTGCAGATGTTTTAATTATTAGAATTCTGTTAGTATGGTGCGGAAGTACTGCCTTTTATGAATAACGAATCAAATCACTAGTTTCGCTTTCCACCCCTTTGGTGGTGTGCCAGATGTGTCTGTGTTATCTGTAGTGTTATAAAGATGTATACTTGTATGGAATAAATTAGAGAATCTGATTCAGCAGTGTGTCTGTCAGCTCTCTGAGCACTCAAAGAAAACTTTAATTGGGACCCCAACAATTATAGAAGAAGTTTTTTTTTGCCATAACAATATGGTGGCTTTTTGCTATAATGTGGACTTTCTGATATAGGGTGCTATTAAACAAGGCATACCTTTTATATGCTGCTATTATAATTTTCTTACACTAGGTGGTGGGGACCTGATTGCAGTGTTGACCATGCGTAACCGCTGCAGCCAATCACTAGCCTCATTGGTGGTTTCATGAGTGATTGGCTGCAGTGGTCACAAGTGATATACGGCACATTATGGTAACATGATGTCATGGCTGCAGCAGCAGGAAGGATGGGAGCGTCAGTGCTGGAATGGAGCGGGTCCCAAACAGTTAGTGCCCCTTCACTTTTTTTTTACTCAAGAGACACTGCCATCAAAATGTTTTATTACATATAACCAGCCTATATGTGAATATTCTGTGTATTATCATTATTATTATTATTTATTTTTATAATTTTTTTTTGTAATGGGTATTTGGTTTTGCAGATATAATTTCATTTTAAGCCACTCCATGTATTCTACTGCCTGTCCCGGCTCTTTAACTATTTAACTTAACTCCTTTGTATGGACTTTTAGCACAGCAAATAGCCCCTCTTGGTTTTCTCAGTTAGACCATTACTGGGGCCAGAGAGGATAGGGGATCAATGACTCAATTAGAGCAACACAAATTACACTGTTAAGAGCAATGTTTTTCTGTGAGCATCTTTACCAAGGTCTATCAAGAGAACAATAGAGCTTTCATACTGATATCCACATTCTACATCTATTATTATACTTGTAGATAATATCTTCCCGTTACATAGTTTGCTTCTGGTGTGAGAAAGCTGTGCTGATAGTCAAAAAATAAATAAATGTTGTTTTCTTTGAATATTGGGGTTAAAAAAAATTCTCTCAAATCGAAAACTCTCCACCCAAATCTGTCTTTAAAAAAAAAATTGCCACCAGTGACCGTCCGATCAAACTGTCTGCATAGACACATAGCTGTAGTTCACTTCATTAAAATGTTGTTTTCTTAGGCTACTTTCACATCAGCGGCACGGACCCCCGGCAGGCTGTTCCATCAGGTGAACAGCCTGTCGGATCCGTCCTGCCGCTAGTGACCGCGTGCCCCCGGACTGCCGCTCCGTCCCCATTGACTATAAGGGGGGCGGGGGCGGAGTTCCAGCGAGGCACGGCAGCGCACGGCGAGAGGCTGCCGGAATAAATGTCTGACATGTCGTAGTTTTATTCCGGCAGCCTCTTGCCGTGCGCTGCCGTGCCTCCGCCAGAACTCCGCCCCCGCCCCTATTATAGTCAATGGGGATGGAGCGGCAGTCCGGGGGCACGCGGTCAATAGCGGCTGGACGGGTCCGACAGGCTGTTCACCCGACGGAACAGCCTGCCAGAGGTCCGTGCTGCTAGTGTGAAAGTAGCCTATAAGGGGAACTAAACCATGAAGAAATGTAAATCAGACAAACACATTTAATACTGCACATAGTGCACACACAGCTATTAGAAGAGGTCTTGCAGACAAAGCATTTTGTCTTTCCCTTAGTCCTTCCCTATCTTCGGCTACAGAATGGCTGTGTGAACAGCCTGACCTCACACACTGAACAGGAAGTTCAGGAGAGGGGCGGAGCTTAATCACACTGACTGAAATTTAGGCAGATTGATGTGCCTGCAGTACTATAGGAGGCCCTGCCCCTGGTCCCCACAGCCACTTTCTTTCCCAGTCCCCTGAGATCTATTATCTGCCTCCCTGCCTTGCAGATAAGTGATGAAGGACCTGTAAGGACCTGAGAGATGTCACCATCTGGGGGCAGAGCTCCTATTCTGTGTGTATGTGTGAGGTTAGTGTTGCCTTCCTCTGGATCACCTTGCAGGAAAACAGGCTGAACTGGATGGACTAATGTCTTTTTTCGGCCTTATGTACTATGTTACTCTAAGTTGTCAAATACTGTGAATTGTAGTTCTTTCCTTATACTCTCTCTAATGTCGTGTGCTAGCCTATAATGACATCCTAGAGATGATTAGACTTGTAGTTCTGTCCTCTTATCACTCTCCTTGTAATGGCCACTGATGCCCCATAGTAAGTGTGGACATGCTGAAAGTTATAGTTCTTTCCTCATATTCCTCTCCCTATAATGTCCAGTGATGCCCTATAATAACAGTCTGGACATGCTGGGAGTTGTAGTTCTGACCTCTTATTTTAAAAAAGACCATGCATCCAGACTCTTCATCTCCAGCAGGGACTGACAACAGCAGATGCCACTATTATGACATATTTCTGAAACAACTGAAACGTAGGACAAAAACCTGATGTGAACACAGCCTTACACCAGAGAGAAATATCTGACAGATCTCTGACAGATGGGGAAGGTTTCTGTCAGAACAGGCATTTTCTCTCACTGACTGTCACTTCAAACCATTTTCTGTGTTATATTTATATTTGAGTGAGGAGGGGCATTTATCTTGGTAGATTCAGTATTCTGTAGTCTAATACAGCTCCACACTGTGGTAACCACATCTATTGGTACTATTAGTAACTAGGAGATTCCTTGCAACAAAATGGCCACACATGCTGTGTAGACTACACCCAGCCCCCTGCTTCCTGGCTTATGTGCACTAAAAAGATATGGAGGAGAAGGAGGGGGGAAGACATGGCTGCAGCCTGAGAGAACAATGCACAGGTAGTTTATTTTTCATGGTCCGCACTTGTGATATCTGATGAAACAAGAGCAAATAAAGACAAATAAGGAGATTGTTACATTTTGTTGGTTGTTCTTATTTTGTGTGTTAGGATTCTGGACTTTAGGTTCCCTTTAATATTCAAATTAGGCCTTTGATTCAATGAAGGTGTTACCATTGCTCCTATTACACCTAGGTTTCACTCCTTTTTGTTGCCAGCCCCTCCATCGCTGCTTTGATTGATAGGGGCAGTGTCACGGCCTGTGGTGGGCGCTGTGACATGGTGGCCACACATGCTGTTGCCTGTGGCAACGTAGTGTTGTGGTTGCATGCGGGGGCAGTGTCACGGTCTATGTTGTTTGTGCCAAGACACGTTTGCCACTCATGCAGTTGCCTGTGGCAATGTGTTGTTTATGCATGTGTGAGTGATTTCCCTTTTAGTTGTTTCCTTTCCCTTTCTGGTGTGCGTGGGGTTAATTCACTGGCTGGTTTGTAGCAAAGTGGTGAGTTGGGTGTGGTCTCAGGTATCCTTATATCCTTTCGCTTGGAGACTGAGATCAGTTGGTTTGTCTGCCTTGCATGTGAGATGCTTGCTCTGTGCATGGATGAGATCTAAGGGCCATCCAAGTTTGACATACTGTCACTGTAGGGAGTGGGGGAAACTCTCCACCATACAATGTCACCAATTACTAAGCCGTAGGCAGGGAAAAGGGAGCTTGTCACCTCCTAAAGCTTCCCTCAAATAGCCCTAGTCTCCTGGCTGTATGAGCTGCCTTCAATAGTAAGGGGGCTCATACCCACAAACCTAGAAGTCTAGGAATCCCTGCATCGCCCTCAACATCGTCACAGGGCAGAGACCTCCTGTTCATCCATCACCACAGATGACAGGCATCTCCAGAAGCCCAGTAGCTGACAGGGAGAAAGACAGAATGCAGCAACTGCATGGCAGGTAAGAACACAGTGTAACAACAGAACACTAGAAACAACCAACACTTACCTGCCACAGCAGAGATGGAAAGACGGTACCAACATCTACCCGGACCTCCGTGCGAATACCGGATGCACGGAAGCTCCAGCCAGGACACCACACTGTCTTGTAGAGTAGTTCCCCCTCCGGGGAACCAACCCCCTTCTGGATGACACACACACACAAAATGGGAAAATTTCAAACGTCCATGCAGGCCAGTACACACCTACATGAAACAAACACCCAGACGTATAACAAACCTCCAACTCAAACCCACACTATAAACTACACACCAGGAGGGGAAATGCACGTGCAAACCGACAACAACAAGTTGCCACAGGCAACCAGTCTGCACGGCAACCGCGTCACGGTCAAACAACAATATGACCGTGACAGCCAGGCGGTGGTAAAACAGCGACGGAGGGGCTCACCACAAAAAGGAGTGGAGCTCGGGTGCAATAAAAAGCAATCGTGGCACCATCATTGCACCATTTCAAGCTTGGTTCCAGTAAAACTAAATTCTGTCTCCATGTCTCCTATAAGATTACTTATGCTCTTTTTTATTTTTTTATAAATCAGTGGTCTTACTCCTTTTAAGAGTCCTTCATCACCATACAACTGTCTATAGCCCAGTTGAATTCAATTATTTGGTTACAGGGGGAGCACTTCACTGTGTGGTCAACATGGAGTGATATTTGCACTGCTAATAACATCAGCAAGACAAATATATTTACATATTCTGGTTTCATCAGCGCAAAGATATAGCTGGAGGTGTCAATCTCCAATTTATTCCTACCCACGGCATTAGGAGAGCAAATAATATCATTAGCCTGTTGCCAAATCAAGATTTTTGTTGGCCGGAGAAAATATTGAATCTTATTAATTTTGTTTAATTAAACTTTATTAACCTTAAATCCAGGATAAAGCCTTGATGAAGCAGACAGAGGAAATCTCCATTTTCCAGCCGCCCGTCCCTCGTCTCAGACATTAAACAATATCTGTGACCCAGAAGAAGTGTCTGTGTTTGTAGAACAAAACAGCCACCGGATCAGGAGAACTCATAAAATATGTTGTCCATATATCTCGGAGCCGCACATTACCTACGTAATGCAGTGAGTAAATTAAACTCGAGTTTTAAGGACAAATACAGAAAATAATTCTGTTGACTTGATAAAAGAACTGCCTCTAGCCTTCTAAATACAGACTTAGATATTGGAACTGCAAACTTTAGAAGTTTTGAGGATGATTGGATTTTGCTATTGGGTGGTTAATATTTAAAGGAGTTGTGTGGTAGGCCACTAAGGCCAGTGGTTGTCAACATGACGTCACCTCTGCAGCCAACTAAGAAGAGCCTGGCTGGGGGAACCGGAGGGGCGAAGCAGGATCTGTCAGGTAGCGCAGATCTTTTTTGCAGAAGGATCCCATGTGCTGTCCAGTTTCTTCCTAAAACAGAACAACCCCTTTAATTGTACCAGTTTTGCTAATCATAAAATTATCTGTAATGATAAGTAGGGAGCAGTGCAGCCCTGAATTCCACCCACACCACTGTCCCTACCTACTTGGACGATCTGTTCCAAATAGCGGACCCCAACTTGGCGGCGGTCCCTAAACAGGGAGTAAGGGGCAGAGAGACTAATCAGGTCAGAAAGCAACACTCGAAGTAAACAGAGTCCAATACCAAGCCATGTCAGGTCCCAAAAGGTCAAAGTCTGATAACAGCAATCCAGAGAGTGGTAGTAAACACTGGTTATGCAGGAATAACAATCATAGGCCACTATGTCCACCAGTTGCCTCCTTAAATCTCCCTCTGGAAGGAAGCATGTATTGCCGGAGCAATCATTGCAACGCCTCATTGGTTCAATGCTTCTGTTCCCTGATAGGTTGAGCAGCTCCCATCCATGTCAGCGGGGCTTGCTGCCAGGGCAAGAGAACAACCCTGGCAATGCTACCATGAGGGGGGGGCTGCCATGGGAGGCGAGAATCAGAATCATCACTTGGTGAGTCCGTTTTGGGGAAAAATCTTGACAATTCAATAGTTATCAGTGAAACACTTTTCTCAGCCGATAGCTATCTCTCCTGACTCTGCCACATACAAGAACACTCAGGTAGACTGAGTGTATATGTGTTTTCAATGGGCAGAGAAGAGAAAGCTACTACCAGACACCTCTAGTGGTTTATCTCCAAGGAGAACAAAAGAATTAGGCATTCAAATTCAACAGATGACATAGGGGGAGAGTCTGGAGGACCCATGCACATTAGATTGTTGGCCCTCCACTCTGAAAACAGTAGGTTTGACTTCAAGTTTGGAGGCTTTTAGCTGTGTTTGCCTAGGGGCAGGGCATCAGGTCAGCAAAGGAAGCCTGAGGTAAAGAAGTGCTAACTGATGGGTTTGACCATGATAGTGCCACTCTGGTCCATAGGCTGTTTCTGGAATTGCATCTTAATCCCATTCTCTTGAACAGAAATGAACTTGTGTACAAGCATAGAGCTGTTTCCGCGGAATACAAATCACCCAGTATCTGACAACCCCTTTAACATTACACATAAAGTCACATAATCTACAGGGTCTATAAGGACATCTGTAAAATAATCTAAAAAAAATTATTCTGTTCCATTAGTAGCTTTAGACACCGCTGACTGCTGGACCATACGACTCCATTATCTCTTCAGAACCCACTCTAGCCCTGATCTATAGGACCTCCCACTGAGGAAGGAGCATTCAGCTCCGAAACGCGTCTGGCGTATAGCAGTGAAACAAGGAAGGCTCCAATGTATTAACATCTACTATTCATCGATATCGCCCACAAGAGATTGATTCGGCACTACTCAATACTTCAGCCCGGCTCCAAGGACCTTATAGCCCTACACTATTTCGATCATGTGGAACGCCACATGGGACGCCAAGAGACGAACGGGCAAGCAGAACTACAAGCGAAGTAACACGGCCATACAGCAGTGAGATAAACTTGATCTACAGGATCGGTAATATACAATTAATAAGTGTACCTCAATTACAGTAATATTACAGACTACAGACGTCTTTATAATTATTAGGAAGGTACATCAATTAATCCAGAAAGCCAGTATATTATCAACAATAAGCATATGCATTTTTGATGTGACATCTATTCAAAAACAGCGCAAATTATTATTGCGATATTATTGCGACATTACAAAATATTGCAGTATATTGCACAATTAATCTTGGATTACTCCGGTGGATTATAGAGACTCTTTATGGATTATTAATCTGTCATCAGATTATGAAATATTGCAATTTTGCATATAACTACGCAAATTATCATGGAACTAAGAGTTTAAACCGTAGAGACAATATGCAACCTTGCAAGTGAACCTCTTTTTGTCCTTTTATACTATGTCTATATGATTTTTATCATTTATTATTTTTATTTATTTAATGTGATGAATTTTCTAATGTTTTGTGATTTGATGGTATTGTGAGGTATATTAATTGGATCATTTAGGCTACATTAGGTCAACCTCTAGCGTATTTTTCCCGATATCCACATAATATACGTCTATTTTATGCAATATACGGTTTTGAATAAACTTTTTATGTAATTTCTTAATTGTTGAGCTTGCTCATGTCCATTTAGTACCAGATAGCTGAGTGCCCCCCAATCATTTACTATTATTTCTCAACGACATTGGGTGTGTTGTGGGGTGAGCACCTACCCATTGTTTATCAAATTGGTCGAGCTGATACTTTCCCTTCGCATTGGGTCTGAATTTGGATGCTTCTCTGTTTGTCACTGTGACACGGGTTGTTTGTGCTCTGGCGTACTGGGTGCGGTGGACTCCGTGTATGCTGGTTGCCAGGGGCAATGTCCTGTACTGCAACCTGTGTGTTCTGTGGTTCTGGTACTCCTGTTCTGATGGGGTTAACATTCCCTGGTCTGGTCATAAGTGTGGTTTATCAGGTGCCCTCCTTATCCAGCTATATCCATCTGTGAGCTGTGGGGCTTGTGGTCAGTCTAGGTCTTGCTGGGTGTAGCACCTTGCTGCTCACCCAGGAGGGTCAGTCTTTCCTGTGTATTTCTAGGTGTAGCCCCTTGCTGCTGACCCAGGGGGTTCTGGCCACCTGCCCTTTTGTGTGGTGTCGCCTGGTATTGCATTGGTGTTTGTTATTGGCTTGTCTTTTCTCCTGTACCTGTTCTGTGATGGTGTTTGGTGTTAAGTCCTTGTCTCATCTGTACCTGCCCTGTATGATGTTATGTTATCCTAGTCTGTTCCTTGTTTTGCCTAGCAGTGCTCTAACTGCATCTGATAGCCTGGTAGTGCTAACTGCTCCTGATAGTAGTCCTGTCCCATGTCCTGCCTGGCAGTGCCTACTGCTTCTGATCCTTGTCTGCCTGTAGTTCCTTTCTGCTTCTGTTCCTATTCAGTGTTTGTCCTGCCTTCGTAAGCGGGCCCCTGGTTTCCCCGGAAGGGGAATCTCTTGTCTGTTCCATGTGCTGCGGTTGTATGGGTTCCAGTTCTGTTGTTGTCTGTTCTGCTGGTGCTTGCACCTGCGTGGTTCCTTGCAGGTAAGGGCCAAGTGTACCAGGATCTTCCTGGAGGTGAAATCAGTGAGCCCTCGGCCCAGTTTATCCCCACCACCAGGGGCTTTGTGAAGAACAGGGCTCGCTGGCTTTCTGCCCTCTGGGTTTTTCCTCTGGTCTGCTGGTGCACTTGGTTCTGTGGTAGTTCTACCACTATTGCCTATCTGCTTACTGTCATGTGCTCTTATTACACTTGTTATAAAGTTCTTAATCTGTGGGTCCTTAATCTGTGTTGCCTGTGTCCTGTTTGCATGCAATGGCGATCCCTTGTTCTCCTACTGTGAAGAAGATTGCTGCATGTAAATACAGCAGTCTCCTTCACTGAACACTTCCTTCCCAACAATCGTCTGTTACATCGTGCAGTGTAAGGCTACTTTCACACTTGCGTTAGGAGCGGATCCGTCTGGTGTCTGCACTAGTGGCGTCGCTAGAGGGGGGCGAGGGGGGGCAATTGCCCCCCCTATGTTGTTCCTTGCCCCCCCAGGTGCCCCCCCGCTGATTCCCCCGAGTGAATACTAATGAGCGCTTCCATTAAGGAAGCGCTCATTAGTACAGAAGGACCAGGAAGTGGTGAACGCTCTGTACTCACCACTTCCTGGTCCTCGGCTGTCGGCTGTGCAGGGCTGCGCACAGCGTGAGGTCGCTCTGTGACCTCACGCTGTGCGCGCCAGTTTAGAGCACGCACAGTCGACTGAGGAGGGAGAAAATGGCAGGCGGCGTCCGTCCAGGAGCAGGAGAGGTAAGTGTTTTTTTTTTTTAATTTTATAAAAAATGTGGCTGCTGGGGGCATTATGGGGGCTAATAGGAGGCATATGCGGCTAATAGGAGGCATATGGGGCTAATTGGAAGCATATTTGGGGGCTAATTGGAGGCATATTTGGGGGCTAATTGGAGATGTATGGGGGCATTTGGAGGCATATTTGGGGGCTAATAGGAGGCATATTTGGGGGCTAATAGGAGGCATATGGGGCTAATAGGAGGCATATGGGGCTAATAGGAGGCATATGGGGCTAATTGGAGGCATATGGGGGCTAATAGGCATATGGGGCTAATAGGCATATGGGGCTAATAGGAGGCATATGGGGGCTAATTGGAGGCATATGGGGGCTAATTGGAGGCATATGGGGTCTATGGGGCTAATTGGAGGCATATGGGGGCTAATAGGAGGCATATGGGGGCTAATTGGAGGCATATGGGGGCTAATTGGAGGCATATGGGGTCTATGGGGCTAATTGGAGGCATATGGGGTTAATTTGAGGCATATGGGGGCTAATTGGGGGCTAATAGGAGGCATATGGGGGCTAATTGGAGGCATATGGGGGCTAATTGGAGGCATATGGGGTCTATGGGGCTAATAGGAGGCATATGGGGGCTAATAGGAGGCATATGGGGGCTAATAGGAGGCATATGGGGGCTAATAGGAGGCATATGGGGGCTAATTGGAGGCATATGGGGGCTAATTGGAGGCATATAGGGGCTAATTGGGGGCTAATAGGAGGCATATGGGGGCTAATTGGGGGCTAATTGGAGGCATATGGGGGCTAATTGGAGGCATATGGGGGCTAATTGGAGGCATATGGGGTCTATGGGGCTAATTGGAGGCATATGGGGTTAATTTGAGGCATATGGGGGCTAATTGGGGGCTAATAGGAGGCATATGGGGGCTAATTGGAGGCATATGGGGGCTAATAGGAGGCATATGGGGGCTAATAGGAGGCATATGGGGGCTAATAGGAGGCATATGGGGGCTAATAGGAGGCATATGGGGGCTAATTGGAGGCATATAGGGGCTAATTGGAGGCATATAGGGGCTAATTGGGGGCTAATAGGAGGCATATGGGGGCTAATTGGGGGCTAATTGGAGGCATATGGGGGCTAATTGGAGGCATATGGGGGCTAATTGGAGGCATATGGGGGCTAATAGGAGGCATATGGGGGCTAATTGGAGGCATATAGGGGCTAATTGGAGGCATATAGGGGCTAATTGGGGGCTAATAGGAGGCATATGGGGGCTAATTGGGGGCTAATTGGAGGCATATGGGGGCTAATTGGAGGCATATGGGGGCTAATTGGAGGCATATGGGGTCTATGGGGCTAATTGGAGGCATATGGGGTTAATTGGAGGCATATGGGGGCTAATAGGAGGCATATGGGGGCTAATAGGAGGCATATGGGGGCTAATAGGAGGCATATGGGGGCTAATAGGAGGAAAAAGGGGGCTAATAGGAGGCATATGGGGGCTAATTGAAGGCATATGGGGGCTAATAGGAGGCATATGGGGGCTAATTGGAGGCATATAGGGGCTAATTGGAGGCATATAGGGGCTAATTGGGGGCTAATAGGAGGCATATGGGGGCTAATTGGGGGCTAATTGGAGGCATATGGGGGCTAATTGGAGGCATATGGGGGCTAATTGGAGGCATATGGGGTCTATGGGGCTAATTGGAGGCATATGGGGTTAATTGGAGGCATATGGGGGCTAATAGGAGGCATATGGGGGCTAATAGGAGGCATATGGGGGCTAATAGGAGGCATATGGGGGCTAATAGGAGGCATATGGGGGCTAATAGGAGGCATATGGGGGCTAATAGGAGGCATATGGGGGCTAATTGAAGGCATATGGGGGCTAATTGGAGGCATATGGAGCTAATTGGAGGCATATGGAGCTAATTGGAGGCATATGGGGGCTAATAAGAGGCATAATGGGGGCTAATTAGAGGCATAATGTGGGCTAATGAGGCATAATGGGGGCCAATGGGGCTAATAAGAAGAATAATGGGGGCTAATGAGGCATAAGGGCTTATATGGGGGCTGATATGGGAGTGATGAGAGGCATAATGAGGGCTAATGAGAGGCATAATGTGTCATCCACAGATCCCCCATAACAGTGTGTCTTCCACAGATCCACCATAACAGTGCGCCTGTGCACTGACGAGAGACAGAAAGAAGGGGAAAGAATCCGTGGAAGCAAGCAGAGGACGGCACAGCAGACGACTGAATAGCTTCTTTTGTAAGTAAATTGTTTTATTATAACTGTATCCCTGCAGACCGCAACTCTCTCGTATTTTGTAATCTTATTTTGTTTTTGCCCCCCCATTTTTGACTGTGGTATCTTTGTGCCCCCCCTATATATTGTTCCTAGAGTCGCCACTGGTCTGCACAGACGGATCCGCTCCTATAATGCAAACGCTTGCATCCGTTCAGAACGGATCCGTTTGCATAACTGTTTATTTCAGATCTGATTTTTCACTTCGGAAAACTCAGATCCGACAGTATATTCTAAACACAGAAGCGTTCCCATGGTGATGGGGACGCTTCATGTTAGAATATACTGAGAACTGTGTACACGACTGCCCCCTGCTGCCTGGCAGATGCTGCCAGGCAGCAGGGGGCAGACCCCCCCCCCCCTCCTGTATTTAACTTATTGGTGGCCAGTGCGGCCCCCCCTCCCTCCCCAGTATTAAATATGACCAGTGCGGCCTCCCCCTCCCTCCCTCCCCAGTATTAAATATGACCAGTGCGGCCCCCTCCCTCTATATTTATTGGTGGCCGGGCCAGTGCGGATTCCAAGTATTGTGAGCAGTGCGGCCTCCCCTCTCCCCCCCTAATTAAAATCCCCCCCCCCCCATCATTGGTGGCAGCGGAGAGTACCGATCGGAGTCCCAGTTTAAATCGCTGGGGCTCCGATCGGTTACCATGGCAACCAAGACGCTATTGCAGTCTTGGCTGCCATGGTTACTTGGCAATAAATACAAGCATTATACTTACCTGAAGAGCTGCGATGTCTGACCGGCC